>NC_135322.1:25457456-25482777 GCF_048772815.1 Callospermophilus lateralis | reverse complement strand
ATGGTTTGTTTCTCCTTCAAGTACCCCAAGGCACAGACAGTGGAAAGGCACTTTCATTGAGAGGGTTGCCAAGCTTCTAAGAAATAACGAGTTTCCGACATACCAGCAAATATTTTTTCACCCAAACTTGATGATACTTGGTGGGAATGATCAGTGCACAAATCCCAAATGGCTCACCAAATTTTGTTCTTCTAGGTTGGAGTGTTCTTCTACAGTAGCAGTTTATATTTTTAGGTTTCCCTCTCTTCTCTCCCATATAGATAGATGAATTTGGAAGTCTAAATCCAACATGGTTTGTAGTAGCTCTTTGAAACTAGACAAAATAAAGGAGTTCTCAGTTTTGTCTCTATGGTTTCTTTCCTCTTCAAGTAGCCCTAGGCACAGACAATGGAAAAGCACTTTCATTGAGAGGGCTTGTCAAGTTTCTAAGAAATAACGAGTTTCCGAAATACCTGGAAATATTTTTTCAACCAATCTTGATGATGCTTGGTGGTAATGATCAGTACACAAATCCCACTTGGCTCACCAAATTTTGTTCTTCTAGGTTGAAGCGTTCGTCTACAGTAGCAATTTTTATATATAGTTTTCACTCTGTTCTCTGCTATATAGATAGATGAATTTGGAACACTAAATCCAACATGGTTTGTAGTAGCTCTTTGAAACTTGACAAAATAATGGAGTTCTCAGTTTAGTCTCTATGGTTTGTTTCCTCTTCAAGTAGCCCTAGGCACAGACTGTGTAAAAGCACTTTCATTGAGAGGGGTTTCCAAGCTTTTAAAAAATAACGAGTTTCCGAAATACCAGCAAATATTTTTTCAGCCAATCATGATGATACATTTTGGTAATGACAAGTACAGAAATCCCACTTGGCTCACGAAATTTTGTTCTTCTAGGTTGAAGCGTTCCTTTACAGTAGCAGTTTTTATTTTTAGGATTCACTCTGTTCTCTCCTTTATAGATAGAAGAATTTGGAACGCTAAATCCAACATGGTTTGTAGTCGCTCTTTGAAACTTGACATAATAAAGGAGTTCTCAGTTTTGTCTCAATGGTTTGTTTCCTCTTCATGTAGCCGTAGGCACAGAATGCGAAAAAGCACTTTCATTGAGAGGGGTTGCCAATCTTCTAAGAAATAACGAGTTTCCGAAATACCAGCAAATATTTTTTTACCCAGTCTTGATGATACGTGGTGGTATTGATCAGTACACAAATCCCACTTGGCTCACCAAATTGTGTTGTTCTAGGTTGAAGCGTTCGTCTACTGTAGCAGTATTTATATGTAGGTTTCACTCTTTTCTCTCTTATATAGATACATGAATTTGGAACTCTCAATCCAGCATGGTTTGTAGTAGCTCTTTGAAACTTGACAAAATAAAGGAGTTCTCAGTTTTGTATCTATGGTTTGTTTCCTTTTCAAGTAGCCCTAGGCAAAGACTGTGGAAAAGTACTTTCATTGAGAGTGGTTGCAAAGCTTCTAAGAAATAACGAGTTTCCGAAATACCAGCAAATATTTTTTCACCCATCCTTGATGATACTTGGTTGTAATGATGAGTACACAAATCCCACTTGGCTCACCAAATTTTGTTCTTCTAGGTTGGAAGCGTTCATCTACAGTAGCAGGTTTTATATTTAGGCTTCACTCTGTTCTCTCCTATATCGATAGATGAATTTGGATCTCTAAATCCAACATGGTTTGTAGTAGCTCTTTGAAACTTGACAAAATAAAGTAGTTCTCAGTTTTCTCTCTTATGGTTTGTTTCCCTCTTCAAGTAGCCCTAGGTACAGACTGTGGAAAAGCACGTTCATTGAAAGGGGTTTCCAAGCTTCTAAGAAATAATGAGTTTCTGAAATACCAGCAAACCTTTTTTCACCCAATATTCATGATACGTGGTGGTAATGATCAGTACACAAATCCCAGTTGGCTCACCAAATTGTGTTCTTCTAGGTTGAAGCGTTCGTTTACTGTAGCAGTATTTATATGTAGGTTTCACTCTGTTCTCTCTTTTATAGGTAGATGAATTTGGAACTGTAAATCCAGCATGGTTTGTCATAGCTCTTTGAAACTTGACAAAAAAAAGTAGTTCTCAGTTTTGTCTCTATTATTTGTTTCCTCTTCAAGTAGCCCTAGGCACAGACTTTGGAAAAGCACTTTCATTGAAAGGGGTTGCCAAGCTTCCAAGAAATAACGAGTTTCCGAAATAGCAGCAAATATTTTTTCACCCAATCGATGATACTTGGTGGTAATGATCAGTACACAAATCCCACTTGACTTACCAAATTTTGTTCTTCTAGTTTGAAGCGTTCTTTTACAGTAGCAGTTCATTTTTTATTTAGGTTTCCCTCTGTTCTCTCCTATATAGATAGATGAATTTGGAACTCTAAATCCAACATAGTTTGTAGTAGCTCTTTGAAACTTGACAAAAAAAGTAGTTCTCAGTTTTTTCTCTAAGGTTTGTTTCCTCTTCAAGTAGCCCTATGCACAGACTGTGGAAAAGCACTGTCATTGAAAGTGGTTGCCAAGCTTCCAAAAAATTACGAGTTTCCGTAATACCAGCAAATATTTTTTCACCCCATCTTGATGATACGTGGTGGTAATGACAAGTACACAAATCTCACTTGGCTCACCAAATTTTGTTCTTCTAGGTTGAAGCGTTCGTTTACAGTATCAGTTTTTATTTTTAGGTTTCACTTTGTACTCTCCTATATAGATAGATGAATTTGGAACTCTTAATCGAACATGGTTTGTAGTAGGTCTTTGAAACTTGACAAAATATGTAGTTCTCAGTTTTATCTCTATGATTTGTTTTCTTCAAGGAGCCCTAAGCAGAGACTGTGGAAAAGCACTTTCATTGAAAGGGGTTGCCAAGCTTCCTAGAAATTACGAGATTCCGAAATACCAACAAATATTTTTTCACCCAATCTTCCTGATACGTGGTGCTAATGATCAGTACACAAATCCCACTTGGCTCACCAAATTTTGTTCTTCTAGGTTGAAGCGTTCGTCTACAGTAGCAGGTTTTATATTTAGGCTTCACTCTGTTCTCTCCTAGTATCGAGATGAATTTGGAACTCTAAATCCAACATGGTTTGTAGTAGCTCTTTGAAACTTGTCAAAATAAAGTAGTTCTCAGTTTTGTCTCTATGGTTTGTTTCCTCTTCAAGTAGCTCTAGGCAAAGACTGTGGAAAAGCACTTTCATTGAAAGGGGTGGCCAAGCTTCCAAGAAATAACGAGTTTCTGAAATACCAGAAGATATTTTTTCACCCAATCTTGATGATACGTACTGGTAATGACAAGTACACAAATCCCACTTGGCTCACCAAATTGTGTTCTTTTAGGTTGAAGCGTTCGTTTACAGTAGCAGTATATAATTTTGGGTTTCACTTTGTTCTCTCCTATATGGATAGATGAATTTGGAACTCTAAATCCAACATGGTTTGTAGTAGCTCTTTGAAACTTGACAAAAAAAAGTAGTTCTCAGATTTATCTCTATGGTTTGTTTCCTCTTCAAGTAGCCCTGAGCAGAGACTGTGGAAAAGCACTTTCATTGAAAGGGTTTGCCAAGCTTCCAAGAAATTACGAGTTTCTGAAATACCAAGAAATATTTTTTCACCCAAACTTGATGATACTTGGTGGTAATGATCAGTAAACAAATCCCACTTTGCTCACCAAATTTTGTTCTTCTAGATTGAAGCATTCGTCTAGAGTAGCAGTTTTTATATTTAGGTTTCCCTCTGTTCTCTCCTACATAGATAGATGAAATTGGAACTCTAAATCCAACATGGTTTGTAGTAGCTCCTTTAAACATGACAAAATAAAAGAGTTCTCAGTTTTGTCTCTATGGTTTGTTTCCTCTTCAAGTAGCCCTAGGCACAGACTGTGGAAAAGCACTTTCATTGAGAGGTGTTACCAAGCTTCTAAGAAATAACGAGTTTCCAAAATACCAGCAAATATTTTTTCACCCCATCTTGATGATACGTGGTGGTAATGACAAGTACACAAATCCCACGTGGCTCACCAAATTTTGATCTAGTTTGAAGCCTTCGTTTACAGTAGCAGTTTTTATTTTTAGGTTTCACTTTGTTCTCTCCTATATAGATAGATGAATTTGGAACTCTAAATCCAACATGGTTTGTAGTAGCTCTTTGAAACTTGACAAAATAATGGAGTTCTCAGTTTAGTCTCTATGGTTTGTTTCCTCTTCAAGTAGCCCTAGGCACAGACTGTGTAAAAGCACTTTCATTGAGAGGGGTTTCCAAGCTTTTAAAAAACAACGAGTTTCCGAAATACCAGCAAATATTTTTTCAGCCAATCATGATGATACGTTTTGGTAATGACAAGTACAGAAATCCCACTTGGCTCACGAAATTTTGTTCTTCTAGGTTGAAGCGTTCCTTTACCAGTAGCAGTTTTTATTTTTAGGTTTCACTCTGTTCTCTCCTTTATAGATAGAAGAATTTGGAACGCTAAATCCAACATGGTTTGTAGTCGCTCTTTGAAACTTGACATAATAAAGGAGTTCTCAGTTTTGTCTCAATGGTTTGTTTCCTCTTCATGTAGCCGTAGGCACAGAATGTGAAAAAGCACTTTCATTGAGAGGGGTTGCCAATCTTCTAAGAAATAACGAGTTTCCGAAATACCAGCAAATATTTTTTTACCCAATCTTGATGATACGTGGTGGTATTGATCAGTACACAAATCCCACTTGGCTCACCAAATTGTGTTGTTCTAGGTTGAAGCGTTCGTCTACTGTAGCAGTATTTATATGTAGGTTTCACTCTTTTCTCTCTTATATAGATACATGAATTTGGAACTCTCAATCCAGCATGGTTTGTAGTAGCTCTTTGAAACTTGACAAAATAAAGGAGTTCTCAGTTTTGTATCTATGGTTTGTTTCCTCTTCAAGTAGCCCTAGGCAAAGACTGTGGAAAAGTACTTTCATTGAGAGTGGTTGCAAAGCTTCTAAGAAATAACGAGTTTCCAAAATACCAGCAAATATTTTTTCACCCATACTTGATGATACTTGGTTGTAATGATGAGTACACAAATCCCACTTGGCTCACCAAATTTTGTTCTTCTAGGTTGAAGCGTTCATCTACAGTAGCAGGTTTTATATTTAGGCTTCACTCTGTTCTCTCCTATATCAATAGATGAATTTGGATCTCTAAATCCAACATGGTTTGTAGTAGCTCTTTGAAACTTGACAAAATAAAGTAGTTCTCAGTTTTCTCTCTATGGTTTGTTTCCTCTTCAAGTAGCCCTAGGCACAGACTGTGGAAAAGCACTTTCATTGAGAGGTGTTGCCAAGCTTCTAAGAAATAACGAGTTTCCAAAATACCAGCAAATATTTTTTCACCCCATCTTGATGATACGTGGTGGTAATGACAAGTACACAAATCCCACGTGGCTCACCAAATTTTGATCTAGTTTGAAGCCTTCGTTTACAGTAGCAGTTTTTATTTTTAGGTTTCACTTTGTTCTCTCCTATATAGATAAATGAATTTGGAACTCTAAATCCAACATGGTTTGTAGTAGCTCTTTGAAACTTGACAAAATAATGGAGTTCTCAGTTTAGTCTCTATGGTTTGTTTCCTCTTCAAGTAGCCCTAGACACAGACTGTGTAAAAGCACTTTCATTGGGAGGGGTTTCCAAGCTTTTAAAAATAACGAGTTTCCGAAATACCAGCAAATATTTTTTCAGCCAATCATGATGATACGTTTTGGTAATGACAAGTACAGAAATCCCACTTGGCTCACGAAATTTTGTTCTTCTAGGTTGAAGCGTTCCTTTACAGTAGCAGTTTTTATTTTTAGGTTTCACTCTGTTCTCTCCTTTATAGATAGAAGAATTTGGAACGCTAAATCCAACATGGTTTGTAGTAGCTCTTTGAAACTTGACATAATAAAGGAGTTCTTAGTTTTGTCTCAATGGTTTGTTTCCTCTTCATGTAGCCGTAGGCACAGAATGTGAAAAAGCACTTTCATTGAGAGGGGTTGCCAATCTTCTAAGAAATAACGAGTTTCCGAAATACCAGCAAATATTTTTTCACCCCATCTTGATGATACGTGGTGGTAATGACAAGTACACAAATCCCACGTGGCTCACCAAATTTTGATCTAGTTTGAAGCCTTCGTTTATAGTAGCAGTTTTTATTTTTAGGTTTCACTTTGTTCTCTCCTATATAGATAAATGAATTTGGAACTCTAAATCCAACATGGTTTGTAGTAGCTCTTTGAAACTTGACAAAATAATGGAGTTCTCAGTTTAGTCTCTATGGTTTGTTTCCTCTTCAAGTAGCCCTAGGCACAGACTGTGTAAAAGCACTTTCATTGGGAGGGGTTTCCAAGCTTTTAAAAAATAACGAGTTTCCGAAATACCAGCAAATATTTTTTCAGCCAATCATGAAGATACGTTTTGGTAATGACAAGTACAGAAATCCCACTTGGCTCACGAAATTTTGTTCTTCTAGGTTGAAGCGTTCCTTTACAGTAGCAGTTTTTATTTTTAGGTTTCACTCTGTTCTCTCCTTTATAGATAGAAGAATTTGGAACGCTAAATCCAACATGGTTTGTAGTAGCTCTTTGAAACTTGACATAATAAAGGAGTTCTTAGTTTTGTCTCAATGGTTTGTTTCCTCTTCATGTAGCCGTAGGCACAGAATGTGAAAAAGCACTTTCATTGAGAGGGGTTGCCAATCTTCTAAGAAATAACGAGTTTCCGAAATACCAGCAAATATTTTTTTACCCCATCTTGATGATACGTGGTGGTATTGATCAGTACACAAATCCCACTTGGCTCACCAAATTGTGTTGTTCTAGGTTGAAGCGTTCGTCTACTGTAGCAGTATTTATATGTAGGTTTCACTCTTTTCTCTCTTATATAGATACATGAATTTGGAACTCTCAATCCAGCATGGTTTGTAGTAGCTCTTTGAAACTTGACAAAATAAAGGAGTTCTCAGTTTTGTATCTATGGTTTGTTTCCTCTTCAAGTAGCCCTATGCAAAGACTGTGGAAAAGTACTTTCATTGAGAGTGGTTGCAAAGCTTCTAAGAAATAACGAGTTTCCGAAATACCAGCAAATATTTTTTCACCCATCCTTGATGATACTTGGTTGTAATGATGAGTACACAAATCCCACTTGGCTCACCAAATTTTGTTCTTCTAGGTTGAAGCGTTCATCTACAGTAGCAGGTTTTATATTTAGGCTTCACTCTGTTCTCTCCTATATCGATAGATGAATTTGGATCTCTAAATCCAACATGGTTTGTAGTAGCTCTTTGAAACTTGACAAAATAAAGTAGTTCTCAATTTTCTCTCTATGGTTTGTTTCCTCTTCAAGTAGCCCTAGGTACAGACTGTGGAAAAGCACGTTCATTGAAAGGGGTTTCCAAGCTTCTAAAAAATAACGAGTTTCTGAAATACCAGCAAACATTTTTTCACCCAATATTCATGATACGTGGTGGTAATGATCAGTACACAAATCCCAGTTGGCTCACCAAATTGTGTTCTTCTAGGTTGAAGCGTTCGTGTACTGTAGCAGTATTTATATGTAGGTTTCACTCTGTTCTCTCTTTTATAGGTAGATGAATTTGGAACTGTAAATCCAGCATGGTTTGTCATAGCTCTTTGAAACTTGACAAAAAAAAGTAGTTCTCAGTTTTGTCTCTATTATTTGTTTCCTCTTCAAGTAGCCCTAGGCACAGACTTTGGAAAAGCACTTTCATTGAAAGGGGTTGCCAAGCTTCCAAGAAATAACGAGTTTCCGAAATAGCAGCAAATATTTTTTCACCCAATCGATGATACTTGGTGGTAATGATCAGTACACAAATCCCACTTGACTTACCAAATTTTGTTCTTCTAGTTTGAAGCGTTCTTTTACAGTAGCAGTTCATTTTTTTAGGTTTCCCTCTGTTCTCTCCTATATAGATAGATGAATTTGGAACTCTAAATCCAACATAGTTTGTAGTAGCTCTTTGAAACTTGACAAAATAAAGTAGTTCTCAGTTTTCTCTCTATGGTTTGTTTCCTCTTCAAGTAGCCCTAGGCACAGACTGTGGAAAAGCACTTTCATTGAGAGGTGTTGCCAAGCTTCTAAGAAATAACGAGTTTCCAAAATACCAGCAAATATTTTTTCACCCCATCTTGATGATACGTGGTGGTAATGACAAGTACACAAATCCCACGTGGCTCACCAAATTTTGATCTAGTTTGAAGCCTTCGTTTACAGTAGCAGTTTTTATTTTTAGGTTTCACTTTGTTCTCTCCTATATAGATAAATGAATTTGGAACTCTAAATCCAACATGGTTTGTAGTAGCTCTTTGAAACTTGACAAAATAATGGAGTTCTCAGTTTAGTCTCTATGGTTTGTTTCCTCTTCAAGTAGCCCTAGGCACAAACTGTGTAAAAGCACTTTCATTGGGAGGGGTTTCCAAACTTTTAAAAAATAACGAGTTTCCGAAATACCAGCAAATATTTTTTCAGCCAATCATGATGATACGTTTTGGTAATGACAAGTACAGAAATCCCACTTGGCTCACGAAATTTTGTTCTTCTAGGTTGAAGCGTTCCTTTACAGTAGCAGTTTTTATTTTTAGGTTTCACTCTGTTCTCTCCTTTATAGATAGAAGAATTTGGAACGCTAAATCCAACATGGTTTGTAGTAGCTCTTTGAAACTTGACATAATAAAGGAGTTCTTAGTTTTGTCTCAATGGTTTGTTTCCTCTTCATGTAGCCGTAGGCACAGAATGTGAAAAAGCACTTTCATTGAGAGGGGTTGCCAATCTTCTAAGAAATAACGAGTTTCCGAAATACCAGCAAATATTTTTTTACCCAATCTTGATGATACGTGGTGGTATTGATCAGTACACAAATCCCACTTGGCTCACCAAATTGTGTTGTTCTAGGTTGAAGCGTTCGTCTACTGTAGCAGTATTTATATGTAGGTTTCACTCTTTTCTCTCTTATATAGATACATGAATTTGGAACTCTCAATCCAGCATGGTTTGTAGTAGCTCTTTGAAACTTGACAAAATAAAGGAGTTCTCAGTTTTGTATCTATGGTTTGTTTCCTCTTCAAGTAGCCCTAGGCAAAGACTGTGGAAAAGTACTTTCATTGAGAGTGGTTGCAAAGCTTCTAAGAAATAACGAGTTTCCGAAATACCAGCAAATATTTTTTCACCCATCCTTGATGATACTTGGTTGTAATGATGAGTACACAAATCCCACTTGGCTCACCAAATTTTGTTCTTCTAGGTTGAAGCGTTCATCTACAGTAGCAGTTTTTATATTTAGGTTTCTCTCTGTTCTCTCCTATATAGATAGATGAATTTGGAACTCTAAATCCAACATGGTTTCTAGCACCTCTTGGAAACTTGACAAAAAATTGTAGTTAACAGTTTTGTCTCTACGGTTTGTTTCCTCTTCAAGTAGCCCTAGGCACAGACTGTGGAAAAGCACTTTCATTGAAAGTGGTTGCCAAGGTTCCAAGAAATTACGAGTTTCCGAAATACCAGCAAACATTTTTTCACCCAATCTTGATGTTATTTGGTGGTAATGATCGGTAAACAAATCCCACATGACTCACCAAATTTTGTTCTTCTAGTTTTTACTTTCGTTTCCAGTAGCAGATTATATTTTTACGTTTGCCGCTGTTCTCTCCTATATAGATAGATTAATTTGGAACTCTAAAAACAACATGGTTTGTAGTAACTCTTTGAAACTTGACAAAAAAAATGTAGTTCTCAGTTTTGTCTCTATGATTTGTTTCCTCTTCAATCAGCCCTAATAAGTGACTGTGGAAAAGCACTTTCATTGAAAGGGGTTGCCAAGCTTTCAGGAAATTACGAGTTTCCGAAATACCAGCAAATATTTTTTCACCCAATCTTGATGCTACGTGGTGGTAATGATCAGTACACAAATCCCACTTGGCTCACCAAATTGTGTTCTTCTAGGTTGAAGGGTTCGTCTACAGTAGCAGTTTTTATATTTAGGTTTCGGTCTGTTCTCTAATATATAGATAGATGAATTTGGAACTCTAAATCCAACATGGTTTGTAGTAGCTCTTTTAAACTTGAGAAAATAAAGGATTTCTCAGTTTTGTCTCTATGGTTTGTTTCCGCTTCAAGTAGCCCTAGGCACAGACTGTTTAAAAGCACGTTCATTGAAAGGGGTGCCAAGCTTCCTAGAAATTACAAGTTTCCGAAATACCAGCAATTATTTTTTCACCCAATCTCCATGATACATGGTGGTAGTGATCAGTACACAAATCCCACTTGGCTTACCAAATTTTGTTCTAGGTTGAAGCGTTCGTCTACTGTAGCAGTATTTATGTGTAGGTTTCACTCTGTTCTCCCTTATATAGATAGATGAATTTGGAACTGTAAATCCAGCATGGTTTGTAGTAGCTCTTTGAAACTTGACAAAATAATGCAGTTCTCAGTTTTGTCTCTATGATTTGTTTCCTCTTCAAGTAGCCCTAAGCAGAGACTGTGGAAAAGCACTTTCATTGAGAGGGGTTGCCAAGCTTCTAAGAAATAACGAGTTTCCGAATACCAGCAAATATTTTTTTTACCCAATCTTGATGAAACTTGGTGGTATTGATCAGTACACAAATCCCACTTCGCTCACCAAATTGTGTTATTCTATGTTGAAGCGTTCGTCTACTGTAGCAGTATTTATATGTAGGTTACACTCTGTTCTCTCTTATATAGATAGATGAATTTGGAACTCTAAATCCAGCATGGTTTGTAGTAGCTCTTTGAAACTTGAAAAAATAAAGGAGTTCTCAGTTTTGTCTCTATTTTTTGTTTTCTCTTGAAGTAGCCCTAGGAACAGACTTTTAAAAAGCACTTTCATTGAGAGGGGTTGACAAGTTTCTAAGAAATAACGAGGTTCCGAAATAACAGCAAATATTTTTTCACCCAATCTAGATGATACTTGGTGGTAATGATCAGTAAACAAGTATCACTTTGCTCATCAAATTTTTTTCTTCTAGGTTGAAACGTTCGTCAACAGTAGCAGTTTTTATATTTAGGTTTTCCTTTGTTCTCTCCTATATAGATAGATGAATTTGGAACTCTAAATCCAACATGGTTTGTAGTAGCTCTCTGAAACTTGACAAAACGTATATCTCAGTTTTATCTCTATGATTTGTTTCCTCTTCAAGTAATCCTAAGCAAAGCCTCTGGAAAAGCATTTTCATTGAAAGGGGTTGCCAATCTTCCCAGAAATTGTGAGTTTCCGAAATACCAACAAATACTTTTTCACCCAATCTTGATGATACGTGGTGGTAATGACAAGTACACAAATTGCACTTGGCTCACGAAATTTTGTTCTTCTAAGTTTAAGCGTTCGTTTACAGTAGCAGTTTTTATTTTTAGGTTTCAGTTTTTTCTCTTCTATATAGATAGATGAATTTGGAACTCTAATTCCAACATGGTTTGTAGTAGCTCTTTGAAACTTGACAAAATAAAGGAGTTCTCAGTTTTGTCTCTATGGTTTGCTTCCTCTTCAAGTAGCCCTAGGCACAGACTGTGGAAAAGCACTTTCATTGAGAGTGGTTGCCAATCTTCCAAGAAATTATGAGTTTCCGAAATACCAACAAATATTTTTTCACCCAATCTTCATGATACGTGGTGGTAGTGATCAGTACACAAATACCACTAGACTCACCAAATTTTTTTCTAGGTTGAAGCGTTCGTCTTCTGTTGCAGTATTTATATGTAGGTTTTACTCTGTTCTCTCTTATATAGATACATGAATTTGGAACTCTAAATCCAACATGGTTTGTAGTAGCTCTTTGAAACTTTAAAAAATAAAGTAGTTCTCAATTTTGTCTCTAAGGTTTGTTTCCTCTTCAAGTAGCCCTATGCACAGACTGTGGAAAAGCACTGTTATTGAAAGTGGTTGCCAAGCTTCCAAGAAATTACGAGTTTTGTAATACCAGCAAATATTTTTTCACCCAAACTTGATGATACGTGGTGGTAATGACAAGTACACAAATCTCACTTGGCTCACCAAATTTTGTTCCTCTAGGTTGAAGCGTTCGTTTACAGTAGCAGTTTTTATTTTTAGGTTTCACTTTGTTCTCTCCTATATAGATAGATGAATTTGGAACTCTAAATCCAACATGGTTTGTAGTAGCTTTTTGAAAATTGACAAAAAAAAGTAGTTCTCAGTTTTGTCTCCATGATTTGTTTTTTCTTCAAGTAGCCCTAAGCAATGAATGTGGAAAAGCACTTTCTTTGAGAGAGGTTGCAAAGCTTCTAAGAAATAACGAGTTTCTGAAATACCAGCAAATATTTTTTGACAAAACCTTGATGATACTTGGTTGTAATGAGGAGTACACAAATCCCACTTGGCTCACCAAATTTTATTCTAGGTTTAAACGTTCTTCTACAGTAGCAGGGTTTATATTTAGGCTTCACTCTGTTCTCTCCTATATCGATAGATGAATTTGGAACTCTAAATCCAACATGGTTTGTAGTAGCTCTTTCAAATTTGACAAAATAAAGTAGTTCTCAGTTTTGTCTCTATGGTTTGTTTCCTCTTCAAGTAGCCCAAGGCACAGAGTCTGGAAAAGAACGTTCATTGAAAGGGGTGCCAAGCTTCCAGGAAATTACGAGTTTCCGAAAAACAAACAAAGATTTTTTCACCCAATCTTCATGATACGTGGTGGTAATGAACAGTACACAAATCCCACTTGGCTCACCAAATTGTGTTCTTCTAGGTTGAAGCGTTCGTCTACTGTAGCAGTATTTATATGTAGGTTTTACTCTGTTCTCTCTTATATAGATAGATGAATTTGGAACTCTAAATCCAGCATGGTTTGTAGTAGCTCTTTGAAACTTGACAAAATAATGTAGTTCTCAGTTTTGTTTCTACTGTTTGTTTCCTCTTCAAGTAGCCCTAGGCACAGACTGTGGAATAGCACTTTCATTGAAAGGGTTTGCCAAGCTTCCAAGAAATAACAAGTTTCCGAAATACCAGCAAATATTTTTTCACCCAATCATGATGATACTTGGTGGTAATGATAGGTACACAATTCCCACTTGGCTCACCAAATTTTGTTCTTCTAGTTTGAAGCGTTCGTTTACAGTAGCAGTTTATATTTTTAGGTTTCCCTCTGTTCTCTCCTATATAGATAGATGAATTAGGAACTCTAAATCCAACATGGTTTTTAGTAGCTCCTTGAAACTTGACAAAAAAAAGTAGTTCTCAGTTTTGTCTCTATGATTTGTTTCCTCTTCAAGTAGCCCTAAGCAGAGACTGTTTAAAAGCACTTTCATTGAATGGGTTGCCAAGCTTCCAAGAAATTACGAGTTTCCGAAATACCAGCAAATATATTTTCACCCAATCTTGATGATTCGTGGTGGTAATGACAAGTACACAAATCCCACTTGGCTCACCTAATTGTGTTCTTGTAGGTTGAAGCGTTCGTCTACAGCAGCAGTTTTTATATGTAGGTTTCCCTCTGTTCTCTCCTATATCAATAGATGAATTTGGATCTCTAAATCCAACATGGTTTGTAGTACCTCTTTGAAACTTGACAAAATAAAGGAATTCTCAGTTTTGTCTCTATGGTTTGTTTCCGATTCAAGTAGCCCTAGGCACAGACTTTTAAAAAGCACTTTCATTGAGAGTTGTTGCCAAGCTTCTAAGAAATAACAAGTTTCCGAAAAACCAGAAACTATTTTTTCACCAAATCTTGATAATACGTTGTGGTAATGATCAGTACACAAATCCCACTTGGCTCACCAAATTGTGTTCTTCTAGGTGGAAGCGTTCGTCTACTGTAGCAGTATTTATATGAAGGTTTCACTCTGTTTTCTCTTATATAGATAGATGAATTTGGAACTCTAAATCCAACATGGTTTGTAGTAGCTCTTTGAAACTTGTCAAAATAGAAAAGTTCTCATTTTGTCTCTATGGTTTGATTCCTCTTCAAGTAGCCCTAGGCACAGACTGTGGAAAAGCACTTTGATTGAGAGGGGTGGCCAAGCTTCTAAGAAATAACGAGTTTCCGAAATACCAGCAAATAATTTTTCACCCAATCTTGATGATACATGGTGGTAATGATCAGTAAAAAAATCCCAATTGGCTCACCAAATTTTGTTCTACTTGGTTGAGGCGTTTGTCTACAGTAGCAGTTTTTATGTTTAGGTTTCCCTCTGTTCTCTCCTATATAGATAGATGAATTTGGAACTCTAAATCCATCATGGTTTGTAGTAGCTCTTTGAAACCTGACAAAAAAAAGTAGTTCTCAGTTTTGTCTCTATGGTTTGTTTCCTCTTCAAGTAGCTCTAGGCACAGACTGTGGAAAAGCACTTTCATTGAAAGGGGTGGCCAAGCTTCCAAGAAATAACGAGTTTCTGAAATACCAGAAAATGTTTTTTCACGCAATCTTGATGATACGTAGTGGTAATGACAAGTACACAAATATCACTTGCCTCACCAAATTGTGTTCTTTTAGGTTGAAGCGTTCGTTTACAGTAGCAGTATTTATTTTTGATTTTCACTTTGTTCTCTTCGATATAGATAGATGAATTTGGAACTCTAAATCCAACATGGTTTGTATTAGCTCTTTGAAACTTGACAAAATAAAGTAGTTCTCAGTTTTGTCTCTATGATTTGTTTCCTCTTCAAGTAGCCCTAGGCACAGACTGTGGAAAAGCACTTTCATTGAGAGGGGTTGCCAAGCTTCTAAGAAATAACGAGTTTCCGAAATACCAGCAAATATTTTTTCACCCAACCTTGATGATACTTGGTGGTAATGATCAGTACACAAATCCCACTTGGCTCACCAAATTTTGTTCTTCTAGGTTCAAGCGTACGTCTACAGTAGCAGGTTTTATATTTAGGTTTTCCTGTGTTCTCTCCTATATAGATAGATGAATTTGGAACTCTATATCCAACATGGTTTGTAGTAGCTCTTTGAAAATGACAAAAAAAGTAGTTCTCAGATTTGTCTCTATGGTTTGTTTCCTCTTCAAGTAGCCCTGAGTAGAGACTGTGGAAAAGCACTTTCATTGAAAGGGGTTGCCAAGCATCCAAGAAATTACGAGTTTCCGAAATACCAGCAAATATTTTTTCACCCAATCTTGATGTTACGTGGTGGTAATCACAAGTACACAAATCCCACTTTGCTCACCACATTTTGTTCTTCTAGGTTGAAGCGTTCGTTTACAGTAGCAGTTTTTTGGGGGGGATTTCACTTTGTTCTCTTCTATATAGATAGATGAATTTGGAACTCTAAATCCAACATGGTTTGTATTAGCTGTTTGAAACTTGACAAAATAAAGTAGTTCTCAGTTTTGTCTGCATTGTTTGTTTTCTCTTCAAGTAGCCCTAGGCACAGACTGTGGAAAAGCACTTTCATTGTGAGGGGTTGCCTAGCTTCTAAGAAATAACGATTTTCTGAAATACCAGCAAATATTTTTTCTCCAAACCTTGATGATACTTGGCGGTAATGATAAGTACACCAATCCCACTTGGCTGACCAAATTTTGATCTTCTAGGTTGAAGTGTTCGTCTACAGTAGCAGGTTTGATATTTAGGTTTTCCTCTGTTCTCTCCTATATAGATAGATGAATTTGGAACTCTAAATCCAACCTGGTTTGTAGTAGCTCTTTGAAACTAAGCAAAAAAAAAGTAGTTCTCAGATTTGTCTCTATGGTTTATTTCCTCTTCAAGTAGCCCTGAGCAGAGACTGTGGAAAAGCACTTTCATTGAAAGGGGTTGCCAAGCTTCCAAGAAATTATGGTTTCCGAAATACCAGCAAATATTTTTTCACCCAATCTTGATGATACTTGGTGGTAAGGAGAAGTACACAAATCCCACTTGGCTCACCAAATTTTGTTCTTCTAGGTTGAAGCGTTCGTTTACAGTAGCATATTTTATTTTAAGGTTTTCCTCTGTTCTCTCCTATATAGATAGATGAATTTGGAACTCTAAATCCAAAATGGTTTGTAGTATCTCTTGAAACTTGACAAAATACAGGAGTTCTCAGTTTTGTCTTTATGGTTTGTTTCCTCTTCAAGTAGCCCTGAGCAGAGACTGTGGAAAATCACTTTCATTGAGAGGGGTTGCCAAGCTTCAAAGAAATAACGATTTTCAGAAATACAGCAAATGTTTTTTCACCCAATCTTGATGATACTTGGTGGTAATGATCAGTACACAAATCCCACTTGGTTCTCCAAATTTTGTTCTTCTAGGTTGAAGCCTTCGTCTACAGTAGCCGTTTTTGTATTTTGGCTTCACTCTGTTCTCTCATATATCAATAGATGAATTTGGAACTCTAAATCCAACATGGTTTGTAGTAGCTCTTTGAAACTTGACAAAATAAAGTAGTTGTCAGTTTTGTCTCTATGGTTTGTTTCCTCTTCAAGTAGCCCTAGGCACAGACTTAGGAAAAGGAGTTTAATTGAGAGAGATTGCAAAGCTTCTAAGAAATAACGAGTTTCCGAAATACCAGCAAATATTTTTTCACACAATCTTGATAAGACGTGGTGGTAATGCTCAGTACACAAAATCCACTTGGCTCTCCAAATTGTGTTCTTCTAGGTGGAAGCGTTCGTCTAATCTAGCAGTATTTATATGTAGGTTTCACTCTGTTCTCTCTTATATAGATAGATGAATTTGGAACTCTAAATCCAACACGGTTTGTAGTAGCTCTTTGAAACTTGACAAAATAATGTAGTTCTCAGTTTTGTCTCTATAGTTTGTATCCTCTTCAACTAGCCCTAGGAACAGAGTGTGGAAAAGCACTTTCATTGAAAGGGGTTGCCAAGCTTCCAAGAAATAACGAGTTTCCAAAATACCAAGAAATATTTTCTCACCCAATCTTGATGATACTTGGTGGTAATGATCAGTACAGAAATCCCACTTGGCTCACCAAATTTTGTTCATCTAGGTTGAAGCGTTCGTCTAGAGTAGCAGTTTTTATGTTTAGGTTTCCCTCTGTTCTCTCCTATATAGATAGATGAATTTGGACCTTTAAATCCAACATGGTTTGCAGTAGCTCTTTGAAACTTGACTAAAAAAAGTAGTTCTCAGTTTTCTCTCTATGCTTTGTTTCCTCTTAAGTAGCCCTTGGCACAGACTGTGGAAAAGCACTTTCATTGGGAGGGGTTGCCAAGCTTCTAAGAAATAACGACTTTCCGAAATACCAAGAAATATTTTTTCATCCAATCTTGATGATACTTGGTGGTAATGATCAGTACACAAATCCCACTTGGCTCACCAAATTTTGTTCATCTAGGTTAAAGCATTCGTCTACAGTAGCAGTTTTTATGTTTAGATTTCCCTCTGTTCTCTCCAATATAGATAGATAAATTTTAAACTCTAAATCCAACATGGTTTGTAGTAGCTCTTTGAAACTAGACAAAAAAAAAAGTAGTTCTCAGATTTGTCTCTATGGTTTGTTTCCTCTTCAAGTAGCCCTGAGCAGAGACTGTTGAAAAGCACTTTCATTGAAAGGAGTTGCCAATCTTCCAAGAAATTACGAGTTTCCGAAATACCAGCAAATATTTTTTCATCCAATCTTGATGATACTCGGTGGTAATGACAAGTATAAAAATCCCACTTGGCTCACCAAATTTTGTTCTTCTAGGTTGAAGCGTTCGTTTACAGTAGCAGATTTTATTTTAAAATTTTCCTCTGTTCTCTCCTATATAGATAGATGAATTTGGAACACTAAATCCAACATGGTTTGAAGTAGCTCTTTGAACCTTGACAAAATATAAAAGTTCTCAGTTTTGTCTCTACGGTTTGTTTCCTCTTCAAGTAGCCCTAGGCACAGACTGTGGAAAAGCACTTTGATTGAGAGGGGTTGCCAAGCTTCCAAGAAATAACGATTTTCCGAAATACCAGCAAAGATTTTATCACCCAATCTTGATGATTCTTGGTGGTAATGATCAGTACACAAATCCCACTTGACTCACCAAATTTTGTTCTTCTAGATTGAAGCTTTCGTCTACAGTAGCAGTTTTTATGTTTAAGTTTCCCTCTGTTCTCTCCTATATAGATAGATGAATTTGGAATTCTAAATCCAACATGGTTTGTAGTAGCTCTTTGAAACTTGACAAAAAAAAGTAGTTCTCAGTTTTCTCTCTATGGTTTGTTTCCTCTTCAATTAGCCCAAGGCACAGACTTTGGAAAAGCACTTTCATTGAGAGGGGTTGCCAAGCTTCTAAGAAATAACGAGTTTCCGAAATACCAGCAAATATTTTTTTACCCATTCTTGATGATACTTGGTGGTAATGATCAGTACAGAAATCCCACTTGGCTCACCAAACATTGTTCTTCTAGGTGGAAGCGTTCGTCTACAGTAGCAGTTTTTATATTTAGGTTTCCCTTTGTTCTCTCCTATATAGATAGATGAATTTGGAACTCTAAATCCAACATGGTTTCTAGTAGCTCTTTGAAACTTGACAAAATAAAGGAGTTCTCAGTTTTGTCTCTATGGTTTGTTTCCTCTTCAAGTAGCCCTAGGCACAGACTGTGGAAAAGAACTTTCATTGAGAGGGGTTGCCAAGCTTCTAAGAAATAACGAGTTTCCGAAATACCAGCAAATATTTTTTCACACAATCCTGATGATACTTGTTGGTAATGATCACTACAAAAATCCCAATTGGCTCACCAAATTTTGTTCTACTTGGTTGAAGAATCGTCTACAGTAGCAGTTTTTATGTTTAGGATTCCCTCTGTTCTCTCCTATATAGATAGATGAATTTGGAACACTAAATCCAACATGGTTTGAAGTAGCTCTTTGAAACTTGACAATATATAAAAGTTCTCAGTTTTGTCTCTACGGTTTGTTTCCTCTTCAAGTAGCCCTAGGCACAGACTGTGGAAAAGCACTTTGATTGAGAGGGGTTGCCAAGCTTCCAAGAAATAACGATTTTCCGAAATACCAGCAAAGATTTTATCACCCAAACTTGATGATTCTTGGTGGTAATGATCAGTACACAAATCCCACTTGACTCACCAAATTTTGTTCTTCTAGATTGAAGCTTTCGTCTACAGTAGCAGTTTTTATGTTTAAGTTTCCCTCTGTTCTCTCCTATATAGATAGATGAATTTGGAATTCTAAATCCAACATGGTTTGTAGTAGCTCTTTGAAACTTGACAAAAAAAAGTAGTTCTCAGTTTTCTCTCTATGGTTTGTTTCCTCTTCAATTAGCCCAAGGCACAGACTTTGGAAAAGCACTTTCATTGAGAGGGGTTGCCAAGCTTCTAAGAAATAACGAGTATCCGAAATACCAGGAAATATTTTTTTACCCATTCTTGATGATACTTGGTGGTAATGATCAGTACAGAAATCCCACTTGGCTCACCAAACATTGTTCTTCTAGGTGGAAGCGTTCGTCTACAGTAGCAGTTTTTATATTTAGGTTCCCTCTGTTCTCTCCTATATAGATAGATGAATTTGGAACTCTAAATCCAACATGGTTTCTAGTAGCTCTTTGAAACTTGACAAAATAAAGGAGTTCTCAGTTTTGTCTCTATGGTTTGTTTCCTCTTCAAGTAGCCCTAGGCACAGTCTGTGGAAAAGAACTTTCATTGAGAGGGGTTGCCAAGCTTCTAAGAAATAACGAGTTTCCGAAATACCAGCAAATATATTTTCACACAATCTTGATGATACTTGTTGGTAATGATCACTACAAAAATCCCAATTGGCTCACCAAATTTTGTTCTACTTGGTTGAAGAATCGTCTACAGTAGCAGTTTTTATGTTTAGGTTTCCCTCTGTTCTCTCCTATATAGATAGATGAATTTGGAACACTAAATCCAACATGGTTTGAAGTAGCTCTTTGAAACTTGACAAAATATAAAAGTTCTCAGTTTTGTCTCTACGGTTTGTTTCCTCTTCAAGTTGCCCTAGGCACAGACTGTGGAAAAGCACTTTGATTGAGAGGGGTTGCCAAGCTTCCAAGAAATAACGATTTTCCGAAATACCAGCAAAGATTTTATCACCCAATCTTGATGATTCTTGGTGGTAATGATCAGTACACAAATCCCACTTGACTCACCAAATTTTGTTCTTCTAGATTGAAGCTTTCGTCTACAGTAGCAGTTTTTATGTTTAAGTTTCCCTCTGTTCTCTCCTATATAGATAGATGAATTTGGAATTCTAAATCCAACATGGTTTGTAGTAGCTCTTTGAAACTTGACAAAAAAAAGTAGTTCTCAGTTTTCTCTCTATGGTTTGTTTCCTCTTCAATTAGCCCAAGGCACAGACTTTGGAAAAGCACTTTCATTGAGAGGGGTTGCCAAGCTTCTAAGAAATAACGAGTTTCCGAAATACCAGCAAATATTTTTTTACCCATTCTTGATGATACTTGGTGGTAATGATCAGTACAGAAATCCCACTTGGCTCACCAAACATTGTTCTTCTAGGTGGAAGCGTTCGTCTACAGTAGCAGTTTTTATATTTAGGTTTCCCTCTGTTCTCTCCTATATAGATAGATGAATTTGGAACTCTAAATCCAACATGGTTTCTAGTAGCTCTTTGAAACTTGACGAAATAAAGGAGTTCTCAGTTTTGTCTCTATGGTTTGTTTCCTCTTCAAGTAGCCCTAGGCACAGACTGTGGAAAAGAACATTCATTGAGAGGGGTTGCCAAGCTTCTAAGAAATAACGAGTTTCCGAAATACCAGCAAATATTTTTTCACGCAATCTTGATGATACTTGTTGGTAATGATCACTACAAAAATCCCAATTGGCTCAACAAATTTTGTTCTACTTGGTTGAAGAATCGTCTACAGTAGCAGTTTTTATGTTTAGGTTTCCCTCTGTTCTCTCCTATATAGATAGATGAATTTGGAACACTAAATCCAACATGGTTTGTAGTAGCTCTTTGAAACTTGACAAAAAAAAAGTAGTTCTCAGTTTTCTCTATATGGTTTGTTTCCTCTTCAATTAGCCCAAGGCACAGACTTTGGAAAAGCACTTTCATTGAGAGGGGTTGCCAAGCTTCTAAGAAATAACGAGTTTCCGAAATACCAGCAAATATTTTTTTACCCATTCTTGATGATACTTGGTGGTAATGATCAGTACAGAAATCCCACTTGGCTCACCAAACATTGTTCTTCTAGGTGGAAGCGTTCGTCTACAGTAGCAGTTTTTATATTTAGGTTTCCCTCTGTTCTCTCCTATATAGATAGATGAATTTGGAACTCTAAATCCAACATGGTTTCTAGTAGCTCTTTGAAACTTGACAAAATAAAGGAGTTCTCAGTTTTGTCTCTATGGTTTGTTTCCTCTTCAAGTAGCCCTAGGCACAGACTGTGGAAAAGAACTTTCATTGAGAGGGGTTGCCAAGCTTCTAAGAAATAACGAGTTTCCGAAATACCAGCAAATATTTTTTCACACAATCCTGATGATACTTGTTGGTAATGATCACTACAAAAATCCCAATTGGCTCACCAAATTTTGTTCTACTTGGTTGAAGAATCGTCTACAGTAGCAGTTTTTATGTTTAGGTTTCCCTCTGTTCTCTCCTATATAGATAGATGAATTTGGAACACTAAATCCAACATGGTTTGAAGTAGCTCTTTGAAACTTGACAATATATAAAAGTTCTCAGTTTTGTCTCTACGGTTTGTTTCCTCTTCAAGTAGCACTAGGCACAGACTGTGGAAAAGCACTTTGATTGAGAGGGGTTGCCAAGCTTCCAAGAAATAACGGTTTTCCGAAATACAAGCAAAGATTTTATCACCCAATCTTGAAGATTCTTGGTGGTAATGATCAGTACACAAATCCCACTTGACTCACCAAATTTTGTTCTTCTAGATTGAAGCTTTCGTCTACAGTAGCAGTTTTTATGTTTAAGTTTCCCTCTGTTCTCTCCTATATAGATAGATGAATTTGGAATTCTAAATCCAACATGGTTTGTAGTAGCTCTTTGAAACTTGACAAAAAAAAGTAGTTCTCCGTTTTCTCTCTATGGTTTGTTTCCTCTTCAATTAGCCCAAGGCACAGACTTTGGAAAAGCACTTTCATTGAGAGGGGTTGCCAAGCTTCTAAGAAATAACGAGTTTCCGAAATACCAGCAAATATTTTTTTACCCATTCTTGATGATACTTGGTGGTAATGATCAGTACAGAAATCCCACTTGGCTCACCAAACATTGTTCTTCTAGGTGGAAGCGTTCGTCTACAGTAGCAGTTTTTATATTTAGGTTTCCCTCTGTTCTCTCCTATATAGATAGATGAATTTGGAACTCTAAATCCAACATGGTTTCTAGTAGCTCTTTGAAACTTGACAAAATAAAGGAGTTCTCAGTTTTGTCTCTATGGTTTGTTTCCTCTTCAAGTAGCCTTAGGCACAGACTGTGGAAAAGAACTTTCATTGAGAGGGGTTGCCAAGCTTCTAAGAAATAACGAGTTTCCGAAATACCAGCAAATATTTTTTCACACAATCCTGATGATACTTGTTGGTAATGATCACTACAAAAATCCCAATTGGCTCACCAAATTTTGTTCTACTTGGTTGAAGAATCGTCTACAGTAGCAGTTTTTATGTTTAGGTTTCCCTCTGTTCTCTCCTATATAGATAGATGAATTTGGAACACTAAATCCAACATGGTTTGAAGTAGCTCTTTGAAACTTGACAATATATAAAAGTTCTCAGTTTTGTCTCTACGGTTTGTTTCCTCTTCAAGTAGCACTAGGCACAGACTGTGGAAAAGCACTTTGATTGAGAGGGGTTGCCAAGCTTCCAAGAAATAACGGTTTTCCGAAATACAAGCAAAGATTTTATCACCCAATCTTGAAGATTCTTGGTGGTAATGATCAGTACACAAATCCCACTTGACTCACCAAATTTTGTTCTTCTAGATTGAAGCTTTCGTCTACAGTAGCAGTTCTTATGTTTAAGTTTCCCTCTGTTCTCTCCTATATAGATAGATGAATTTGGAATTCTAAATCCAACATGGTTTGTAGTAGCTCTTTGAAACTTGACAAAAAAAAGTAGTTCTCCGTTTTCTCTCTATGGTTTGTTTCCTCTTCAATTAGCCCAAGGCACAGACTTTGGAAAAGCACTTTCATTGAGAGGGGTTGCCAAGCTTCTAAGAAATAACGAGTTTCCGAAATACCAGCAAATATTTTTTTACCCATTCTTGATGATACTTGGTTGTAATGATCAGTACAGAAATCCCACTTGGCTCACCAAACATTGTTCTTCTAGGTGGAAGCGTTCGTCTACAGTAGCAGTTTTTATATTTAGGTTTCCCTCTGTTCTCTCCTATATAGATAGATGAATTTGGAACTCTAAATCCAACATGGTTTCTAGTAGCTCTTTGAAACTTGACAAAATAAAGGAGTTCTCAGTTTTGTCTCTATGGTTTGTTTCCTCTTCAAGTAGCCCTAGGCACAGACTGTGGAAAAGAACTTTCATTGAGAGGGGTTGCCAAGCTTCTAAGAAATAACGAGTTTCCGAAATACCAGCAAGTATTTTTTCACACAATCTTGATGATACTTGTTGGTAATGATCACTACAAAAATCCCAATTGGCTCACCAAATTTTGTTCTACTTGGTTGAAGAATCGTCTACAGTAGCAGTTTTTATGTTTAGGTTTCCCTCTGTTCTCTCCTATATAGATAGATGAATTTGGAACACTAAATCCAACATGGTTTGAAGTAGCTCTTTGAAACTTGACAAAATATAAAGTTCTCAGTTTTGTCTCTACGGTTTGTTTCCTCTTCAAGTAGCCCTAGGCACAGACTGTGGAAAAGCACTTTCATTGAGAGGGGTTGCCAAGCTTCTAAGAAATAACGAGTTTCCGAAATACCAGCAAATATTTTTTCACCCAACCTTGATGATACTTGGTGGTAATGATCAGTACACAAATCCCACTTGGCTCACCAAATTTTGTTCTTCTAGGTTCAAGCGTATGTCTACAGTAGCAGGTTTTATATTTAGGTTTTCCTCTGTTCTCTCCTATATAGATAGATGAATTTGGAACTCTATATCCAACATGGTTTGTAGTAGCTCTTTGAAAATGACAAAAAAAGTAGTTCTCAGATTTGTCTCTATGGTTTGTTTCCTCTTCAAGTAGCCCTGAGTAGAGACTGTGGAAAAGCACTTTCATTGAAAGGGGTTGCCAAGCATCCAAGAAATTACGAGTTTCCGAAATACCAGCAAATATTTTTTCACCCAATCTTGATGTTACGTGGTGGTAATCACAAGTACACAAATCCCACTTTGCTCACCACATTTTGTTCTTCTAGGTTGAAGCGTTCGTTTACAGTAGCAGTTTTTTGGGGGGGATTTCACTTTGTTCTCATCTATATAGATAGATGAAATTGGAACTCTAAATCCAACATGGTTTGTATTAGCTGTTTGAAACTTGACAAAATAAAGTAGTTCTCAGTTTTGTCTGCATTGTTTGTTTTCTCTTCAAGTAGCCCTAGGCACAGACTGTGGAAAAGCACTTTCATTGTGAGGGGTGGCCTAGCTTCTAAGAAATAACGATTTTCTGAAATACCAGCAAATATTTTTTCTCCAAACCTTGATGATACTTGGCGGTAATGATAAGTACACCAATCCCACTTGGCTGACCAAATTTTGATCTTCTAGGTTGAAGTGTTCGTCTACAGTAGCAGGTTTGATATTTAGGTTTTCCTCTGTTCTCTCCTATATAGATAGATGAATTTGGAACTCTAAATCCAACATGGTTTGTAGTAGCTCTTTGAAACTAAGCAAAAAAAAAGTAGTTCTCAGATTTGTCTCTATGGTTTGTTTCCTCTTCAAGTAGCCCTGAGCAGAGACTGTGGAAAAGCACTTTCATTGAAAGGGGTTGCCAAGCTTCCAAGAAATTATGGTTTCCGAAATACCAGCAAATATTTTTTCACCCAATCTTGATGATACTTGGTGGTAAGGAGAAGTACACAAATCCCACTTGGCTCACCAAATTTTGTTCTTCTAGGTTGAAGCGTTCGTTTACAGTAGCATATTTTATTTTAAGGTTTTCCTCTGTTCTCTCCTATATAGATAGATGAATTTGGAACTCTAAATCCAAAATGGTTTGTAGTATCTCTTGAAACTTGACAAAATACAGGAGTTCTCAGTTTTGTCTTTATGGTTTGTTTCCTCTTCAAGTAGCCCTGAGCAGAGACTGTGGAAAATCACTTTCATTGAGAGGGGTTGCCAAGCTTCAAAGAAATAACGATTTTCAGAAATACAGCAAATGTTTTTTCACCCAATCTTGATGATACTTGGTGGTAATGATCAGTACACTAATCCCACTTGGTTCTCCAAATTTTGTGCTTCTAGGTTGAAGCCTTCGTCTACAGTAGCCGTTTTTGTATTTTGGCTTC
>NC_135322.1:25407519-25457256 GCF_048772815.1 Callospermophilus lateralis | reverse complement strand
TGAATTTGGAACTCTAAATCCAACATGGTTTGTATTAGCTCTTTGAAACTTTTCAAAATAAAGTAGTTCTCAGTTTTGTCTCTATGGTTTGTTTCCTCTCAAGTAGCCCTAGGCACAGACTGTGGAAAAGCACTTTCATTGAGAGGGGTTGCCAAGCTTCGAAGAAATAACGAGTTTCCGAAATACCAGCAAAGATTTTATCACCCAATCTTGATGATCCTTGGTGGTAATGACCAGGACACAAATCCCTCTTCATTCACTAAATTTTGTTCTTCTAGGTTGAAGCGTTCGTCTACAGTAGCTGTTTTTATGTTTAAGTTTCCCTCTGTTCTCTCCTATATAGATAGATGAATTTAGAACTTTAAATCCAACATGATTTTTAGTAGCTCTTTGCAATCTGACAAAAAAAAAGTAGTTCTCAGTTTTGTCTCTATGGTTTGTTTCCTCTTCAATTAGCCCTAGGCACAGACTGTCGAAAATCACTTTCATTGAGAGGGGTTGCCAAGCTTCTAAGAAATAACGAGTTTCCGAAATACCAGCAAATATTTTTTCACCCAATCTTGATGATACTCGGTGGTAATGATCGGTACACAAATCCCACTGGGTTGACCAAATGTTGTTCTTCTAGTTTGAAGTGTTCGTTTTCAGTAGCAGTTTATATTTTTAGGTTTCCATCTGTTCTCTCCTATATAGATAGATGAATTTGGAACTCTAAATCCAACATGGTTTGTAGTAGCTCTTTGAAATTTGACAAAAAAAATAGTTCTCAGTTTTGTCTCTATCAATTGTTTCCTCTTCAAGTAGCCCTAAGAAGTGATTGTGGAAAAGCACTTTCATTGAAAGGGGTTGCCAATCTTCCAAGAAATAACGACTTTCCGAAATACCAGCAAATATTTTTTCACCCAACCTTGCTGATACTTGGTGTTATTGATCAGTACACAAATCCCACTTGGCTCACCTAATTTTGTCATTCCAGGTTGATGCGTTCGTCTACAGTACCAGTTTTTATATTTAGGTTACCCTCTTTACTCTCCTATATAGATAGACGAATTTGGAACTTTAAATCCAACATGGTTTGTAGTAGCTCTTTGAAACTTGACTAAATAAAGGAGTTCTCAGTTTTGTCTCTATGATTTGTTTCCTCTTCAAGTAGCCCTATGCACAGACTATGGAAAAGCACCTTCATTGAGAGTGGTTGCCAAGATTCTAAGAAATTACGTGTTTCCGAAATACCAGCAAATATTTTTTTCTCCGAATCTTGATGATACATGATGGTAATGATCAGTACACAAATCCCCCTTGGCTCAAAATTGTGTTCTTCTGGGTTGAAGCGTTCGTCTACAGTAGCGGTTTTTATATTTAGGTTTCCCTCTGTTCTCTCATATATAGATAGATGAATTTGGAACTGTAAATCCAACATGGTTTGTAGTAGCTCTTTGAAACTTCACCTAAAAAAGTAGTTCTCAGTTTTGTCTCTATGGTTTGTTTCCTCTTCAAGTAGCCCTAGGCACAGACTGTTGAAAAGCACTTTCATTCAGAGGGGTTTCCAAGCTTCTAAGAAATAACGAGTTTCCGAAATACCAGCAAATATTTTTTCACCCAATCTTGATGATACTTCGTGGTAATGTTCAGTACACAAATCCCACTTGGCTCCCCAAATTTTGTTCTTCTAGTTGGAAGCGTTCGTCTACAGTAGTAGTTTTTATATTTAGGTTTCACTCTGTTCTCTCCTATATAGATAGATGAATTTGGAACTCTAAATCCAACATGGTTTGTAGTAGCTCTTTGAAACTTGACAAAATTAAGTAGTTCTCAGTTTTGTCTCTATGGTTTGAATCCTCTTCAAGTAGCCCTAGGCACAGACTGTTGAAAAGCACTTTCATTGAAAGTGGTTGCCAAGCTTCCAAGAAATTAAGAGTTTTCAAAATACCAGCAAATATTTTTTCACCCAAACTTGATGATACGTGGTCGTAATGACAAGTACACAAATCTCACAAGGCTGACCAAGTTTTGTTTTTCTTGGTTGAAGCGTTCGTTTACAGTAGCAGTATTTACATTTAGGTTTAACTTTGTTCTCTCCTATATAGATAGATGAATTTGGAACTCTAAATCCAACATGGTTTGTAGTAGCTCTTTGAAACTTGACAAAATTAAGTAGTTCTCAGTTTTTCCTCTATGGTTTGATTCCTCTTCAAGTAGCCCTAGGCACAGACTGTGAAAAAGCACTGTCACTGAAAGGGGTTGCCAAGCTTCCAAGAAATAACGAGTTTCCGTAATACCAGCAAATATTTTTTCACCCAATCTTGATGATACTTGGTGGTAATGATAGGTAAACAAATCCCACATGACCCACCAAATTTTGTTCTTCTAGATCGAAGCGTTTGGTTACAGTAGCAGATTATATTTTTAGGTTTCCCTCTGTTCTCTCCTATATAAGTAGATGAATTTGGAACTCTAAATCCAACATGGTTTGTAGTAGCTCTTTGAAACTTGACAAAAAAAGTAGTTCTCACTTTTGTCTCTATGATTTGCTTCCTCTTCAAGCAGCCCTAATAAGTGACTGTGGAAAAGCACTTTCATTGAAAGGGGTTGCCAAGTTTCAAGAAATTACGAGTTTCCGAAATACCAGCAAATATTTTTTACCCAATATTGATGCTACGTGGTGGTAATGATCAGTACACAAATCCCACTTGGCTCACCAAATTGTGTTCTTCTAGGTTGAAGGGTTCGTCTACAGTAGCAGTTTTTATATTAAGGTTTCCCTCTGTTCTCTCATATATAGATAGATGAATTTGGAACTCTAAATCAAACATGGTTTGTAGTAGCTCTTTTAAACTTGATAAAATAAAGGAGTTCTCAGTTTTGTGTCTATGGTTTGTTTCCGCTTCAAGTAGTCCTAGGCACAGACTGTGGAAAAGCACTTTTATTGAGAGGGGTTGCCAATCTTCTAAGAAATAACGAGTTTCCGAAATACCAGCAAATATTTTTTCACCCAATCTTGATGATACGTTTTGGTAGTGATCAGTACACAAATCCCACTTGGCTCACCAAATTTTGATCTTCTAGGTTGAAGCGTTCGTCTACAGTAGCAGTTTTTATGTTTAGGTTTCCCTCTGTTCTCTCCTATATAGATAGATGAATTTGGAACTCTAAATCCAACATGGTTTGTAGTAGCTCTTTGAATCTTGACCAACACGTAGTTCTCAATTTTGTCTCAATGATTTGTTTCCTCTTTGAGTAGCCCTAAGCAGAGACTGTGGAAAAGCACTTTGATTGGGAGGGGTTGCCAAGCTTCTAAGAAATCACGAGTTTCCAAAATACCAGCAAATATTTTTTCACCCAATCTATATGATACTTGATGGCAATGATCAGTACACAAATCCCACTTGGCTGACCAAATTTTTTTCTTCTAGGTAATCGTTCGTCTACAGTAGCAGTTTTTATATTTAGATTTCACTCTGTTCTCTCCTATATAAATAGATGAATTTGGAACTCTAAATCCAACATGGTTTGTAGTAGCTCTTTGAAACTTGACAAAATAAAGGAGTAGTCAGTTTTGTCTCTATGGTTTGTTTCCTCTTCAAGTAGACCTAAGCACAGACTGTGGAAAAGCACTTTCATTGAGAGGGGTTGCCAAGCATCTAAGAAATAACAAGTTTCCGAAATACCAGCAAATATTCTTTCACCCAATCTTGATGATACATGGTGGTAATGATCAGTACACAAATCCTACTTGGCTCACCAAATTGTGTGCTTCTAGGTTGAAGCGTTCGTTTACAGTAGCAATTTTAATTTTTAAGTTTCACTCTGGTCTCTCCTATATAGATAGATGAATTTGGAACTCAAAATTCAACATGGTTTGTTGTAGCTCTTTGAAACTTGACAAAATAAAGAAGTTCTCAGTTTTTTCTCTATGGTTTGTTTCCTCTTCAAGTAGCCCTAGGCACAGACTGTGGAAAAGGACTTTGATTGAGAGGGGTTGCCAAGCTTCTAAGAAATAAAGAGGTTCCGAAATAAGAGCAAATATTTTTTCACCAAATCATGATCATTCTTGATGATAATGATCAGTACACATATCCCACTGGGCTCATCAAATTTTGTTCTTCTAGGTTGAAGCGTTCGTCTACAGTAGCAGTTTTTATATTTAGGTTTCCCTCTGTTCTCTCCTATATAGATAGATGAATTTGGAACTCTAAATCCAACATGGTTTGTAGTAGCTCTTTGAAACTTTCAAAAAAAGTAGTTCTCAGTTTTGTCTCTATGGTTTGTTTCTTCTTCAAGAAGCCCTAAGCAGAGACTGTGGAAAAGCACTTTCATTGAAAGAGGTTGCCAAGCTTCCGGGGAATTACGAGTTTCCGATATATCAGCAAATATTTTTTCACCAAATCTTGTTGATACGTGGTGGTAATGACAAGTACACAAATACCACTTGGCTCACCAAATTTTGTTCTTCTAGGTTGAAGCGTGCGTTTACAGCAGCAGTTTTTATATTTAGGTTTCCTTCTGTTCTCTCCTATATAGATAGATGAATTTGGAACTCTAAATCCAACATGGTTTGTAGTAGCTGTTTGAAACATTCAAAAAAATGTAGTTCTCAGTTTTGTCTCTATGGTTTGTTTCTTCTTCAAGTAGCCCTAAGCAGAGACTGTGGAAAAGCACTTTCATTGAAAGAGGTTGCCAAGCTTACGAGGAATTACGAGTTTCCGATATACCAGCAAATATTTTTTCACCCAATCTTGTTGATACGTGGTGGTAATGACAAGTACACAAATCCCACTTGGCTCACCTAATTGTGTTCTTCTAGGTTGAAGCGTTCGTCTACAGAGGCATTTTTTATATTTAGGTTTCCCTCTGTTCTCTCCTATATAGAAAGATGAATTTGGAACTCTAAATCCAACATGGTTTGTAGTAGCTCTTTGAAACTTGACCAAAAAAAGTAGTTCTCAGTTTTGTCTCTATGGTTTGTTTCCTCTTCAAGTAGCCCTAGGCACAGACTGTTGAAAAGCACTTTCATTGAGAGGGGTTGCCAAGCTTCTGAGAAATAACGAGTTTCCGAAATACAGGCAAATATTTTTTCACCCAATCTTGATGATACGTGGTGGTAATGATCAGTACACAAATCCCACTTGGCTCAAAATTGTGTTCTTCTGGGTTGAAGCGTTCATCTACAGTAGCAGTTTTTATATTTAGGTTTCCCTCTGTTCTCTCCTGTATAGATAGATGAATTTGGAACTCTAAATCCAACATGGTTTGTTGTAGCTCTTTGAAACTTGACAAAATAAAGAAGTTCTCAGTTTTGTCTCTATGGTTTGTTTCCTCTTCAAGTAGCCCTAGGCACAGACTGTGGAAAAGCACTTTAATTGAGAGGGGTTGGCAAGCTTCTAAGAAATCACGAGTTTCCGAAATACCAGCAAAAATTTTATCACCCAATCTTGATGATCCTTGGTGGAAATGATCAGTACACAAATCCCACTTGGCTCACCAAATTTTTTTCTTCTAGGTTAAAGAGTTCATCTACAGTAGCAGTTTTTATATTTAGGTTTCCTCTGTTTTCTTCTACATATATAGATGAATTTGGAAATCTAAATCCAACATGGTTTGTAGTAGCTCTTTGAAAGTTGACAAAATAAAGTAGTTCTCAGTTTTTTCTCTATGGTCTGTTTCCTCTTCAAGTAGCCCTAGGCACAGACTATGGAAAAGCACTTTCATTGAGAGGGATTGCCAAGCTTCTAAGAAATAACGAATTTCTGAAATACCAGCAAATATTTTTCATCCAATCTTGATGATACTTGATGGTAATGATGAGTACACAAATCCCACTTGGCTCACCAAATTTTCTTCTTCTAGGTTGAAGCGTTCGTCTACAGAAGCAGTTTTTATATTTAGGTTTCCCTCTGTTCTCTCCTATATAGATACATGAATTTGGAACTCTAACTCCAACATGGTTTGTAGTAGCTCTTTGAAACTTTCAATAAAAGTAGTTCTCAGTTTTGTCTCTATGGTTTGATTCTTCTTCAAGTAGCCCTAAGCAGACACTGTGGAAAAGCAATTTCATTGAAAGGGGTTGCCAAGCTTCCAAGAAATAACGAGTGTCCGAAATACCAGCAAATATTTTTTCACCCAATCTTGATGATACGTGGTGGTAATGACAAGTACACAAATTACACTTGGCTCACCAATTTTGTTCTTCTAGGTTGAAGCGTTCGTTTACTGTAGCCGTTTTTATTTTTATGTTTCACTCTGTTCTCTCCTATATAGATAGACGAATTTGGAAACCTAATTCCAACATGGTTTGTAGTAGCTCTTTGAAACTTTACAAAATAAAGGAGTTCTCAGTTTTGTCTCTATGGTTTGTTTCCTCTTCAAGTAGCCCTAGGCACAGACTGTGGAAAAGCACTTTCATTGAGAGGGGCTGCCAAGCTTCTGAAAAATAACTAGTTTCCGAAATACCAGCAAATATTTTTTCACCCAATCTTGATGATACTTGGAGGTAATGATCAGTACATTATTCCAACTTGGCTCACCAAATTTTGTTCTTCTAGGTAAGCGTTCGTCTACAGTAGCAGTTTTTATATTTAGGTTTCCCTCTGTTCTCTCCTATTTAGATAGATGAATTTGGAACTCTAAATCCAACATGGTTTGTAGTAGCTCTTTGAAACTTGACAAAATAAAGGAGTTCTCAGTTTTGTCTCTATGGTTTTTTTCCTCTTCAAGTAGCCCTAGGCACAGACTGTGGAAAAGCACTTTCATTGAAAGGGGTTCCAAAACTTCTAAAAAATACCGAGTTTCCGAAATACCAGCAAATATTTTTTCACCCAATCTTGATGATAATTGGTGGTAATGATCAGTACACAAATCCCACTTGGCTCACCAAACTTTTTTCTTCTAGGTTGAAGCGTTCGTCTACAGTAGCAGTTTGTATATTTAGGTTTCCCTCTGTTCTCTCCGATATAGATAGATGAATTTGGAACTCTAAATCCAACATGGTTTGTAGTAATTCTTTGAAACTTGACCAAAAAAAGTAGTTCTCAGTTTTGCCTCTATGATTTGTTTGCTCTTCAACTAGCCCTAAGCAGAGACTGAGGAAAAACCACTTTCATTGAGAGGGGTTGCCAAGCTTCTAGGAAGTTACGAGTTTCCGAAATACCAGCAAATATTTTTTCACCGAATATTGATGATACGACGTGGTAATGATCAATACACAAATCCTACTTGGCTCACCAAATTCTGTTCTTCTATGTTGAAGCGTTCGTCTACAGAATCAGTTTTTATATTTAGGTTTCCCTCTGTTCTCTTTTATTTAGATCGATGAATTTGGAACTCTTATTCCAACATGGTTTGTAGTAGCTCTTTGAAACTTGACAAAATAAAGGATTTCTCAGTTTTGTTTCTATGGTGTGTTTCCTCTTCAAGTAGCCCTAGGCACAGACTGTGAAAAAGCACTTTCATTGAGCGGTGTTGCCAAGCTTCTAAGAAATTACGAGTTTCCGAAACACCAGCAAATAAATTTACACCCAATCATGATGATACGTGGTGGTAATTATCATTACACAAATCCCACTTGGCTCACCAATTTTTTTATTCTAGGTTGAAGAGTTCGTCTACAGTAGCAGTTTGAATATTTAGGTTTCCCTCTGTTCTCTCTAATTTACATAGATGAATTTGAAACTCCAAATCCAACATGGTTTGTAGTAGCTCTTTGACACTTGAAAAAATAAAGTAGTTCTCAGTTTTGTCTCTATGGTTTGTTTCCTCTTCAAGAAGCCCTAGGCACAGATTGTGGAAAAGCACTTATATTGAGAGGGGTTGCCAAGCTTCTAAGAAATAAGTAGTTTCCGAAACACCAGCAAATATTTTTTCACCCAATCTTGATGATACGTTTTGGTAACGATCAGTACACAAATCCCACTTGGCTCACCAAACTTTTTTCTTCTAGTTTGAAGCGTTCGTCTACAGTGGCAGTGTTAATATTTAGGTTTCCCTCTGTTCTCTCCTATATAGATAGATGAATTTGAAACTCTAAATCCATCGTTGTTGGTAGTAGCTCTTTGACACTTGACAAAATAAAGAAGTTCTCAGTTTTGTCTCTATGGTTTCTTTCCTCTTCAAGTAGCCCTAGGCACAGATTGTGGAAAAGCACTTATATTGAGATGGTTGCCAAGCTTCTATGAAATTACTAGTTTCCGAAATACCAGCAAATATTTTTTCACCCAATCTTGATGATACGTGGTGGTAATAATCAGTACACAAATCCCACTTGGCTCACCAAATTGTATTCTTCTAGGTTGAAGCGTTCGTCTACAGAGGCAATTTTTAAATTTAGGTTTCCCTCTGTTCTCTCCTATTTAGATGGATGAATTTGGAACTCTAAATCCAACATGTTTTGTAGTAGTTCTTTGAAACTTGACAAAGTAAAGGAGTTCTCAGTTTTGTCTCTATAGTTTGTTTCCTCTTCAAGTAGCCCTAGCCAGAGACTGTGGAAAAGCACTTTCATTGAGAGGGGTTGCCAAGCTTCTAAGAAATAACCAGTTTCCGAAATACCAGCAAATATTTTTTCACCCAATCTTGATGATACTTGGTGGTAATGATCAGTTCACAAATCCCACTTGGCTAGCCAAACTTTTTTCTTCTAGGTTGAAGCGTTTGTCTACAGTAGCACTTTTTATATACAGGTTTCCCTCTGTTCTCTCCTAAATAGATAGATGAATTTGGAACTGTAATCCAACATGGTTTGTAGTAGCTCTTTGAAACTTGACCACATCGTAGTTCTCAGTTTTGTCTCTATGATTTGTTTCCTCTTTAAGTACCCCTAAGCAGAGACTGTGGAAAAGCACTTTCATTGTGAGGGGTTGCCAAGCTTCTAAGAAATTACGAGTTTCTGAAATAACAGCATATATTTTTTTACCCAATCTTGATGATACTTGGTTTTAATGATCAGTACACAAATCTCACTTGGCTCACCAAATTTTGTTCCTCTGGTTGAAGCGTTCGTCTACAGTATCAGTTTTTATATTTAGGTTTCCCTCTGTTCTCTCCTATATAGATGGATGAATTTTGAACTCTAAATTCAACATGGTTGGTAGTAGCTCATTGAAACTTGACAAAAAATAGTAGTTCTCAGTTTTGTCTCTATGGTTTGTTTTCTCTTCAAGTAGCCCTAAGCAGAGACTGTGGAAAAGCACTTTCATTGAAAGTGGTTGCCAAGCATCCAAGAAATTACGAGTTTCCAAAATACCAGCAAATATTTTTTCAACCATTCTTGATGATACGTGGTGGTAATGACAAGCACACAAATCCCTCTTGGCTCACCAAATTGTGTTCTTCTAGGTTGAAGCGTTCATTTACAGTAGCAGTTTTTATTTTTAGGTTTCTCTCTGTTCTCTCCTATATAGATAGATAAATTTGGAACTCTGAATCCAACATGGTTTGTAGTAGCTCTCTGAAACTTGAGAAAATAAAGGAGTTTTCACTTTTGTCTCTATGGTTTGTTTTCTCTTCACGTAGCCCTAGGCACAGACTGTGGAAAAGCACTTTCATTGAGATGGGTTGCCAAGCTTCTAAGAATTAACGAGTTTCCGAAATACCAGCAAATATTTTTTCACCCAATCTTGATGATGCTTCGTGGTAATGATGAGTACACAAATCCCAGTTGGCTCACCAAATTTTGTTCTTCTAGGTTGAAGCGTTCGTCTACAGTGGCAGTGTTTATATTTAGGTTTCACTCTGTTCTCTCCTATATAGATAGATGAATTGGGAACTCTAAATCCAACATGGTTTGTAGTAGCTCATTGAAACTTGACAAAATAAAGTAGTTCCCAGATTTGTCTCTGTGGTTTGTTTCCTCTTCAAGCAGCCCTAAGCAGAGACTGTGGAAAAGCACTTTCATTGAAAGAGGTTGCCAAGCTTACGAGGAATTACGAGTTTCCAATATACCAGCAAATATTTTTTCACCCAATCTTGTTGATACGTGGTGGTAATGACAAGTAAACAAATCCCACTTGGCTCACCAAATTGTGTTCTTCTAGGTTGAAGCGTTCGTCTACAGAGGCATTTTTTATATTTAGGTTTCCCTCTGTTCTCTCCTATATAGATAGATGAATTTGGAACTCTAAATCCAACATGGTTTGTAGTAGCTCTTTGAAACTTGACCAAAAAAAGTAGTTCTCAGTTTTGTCTCTATGGTTTGTTTCCTCTTCAAGTAGCCCTAGGCACAGACTGTTGAAAAGCACTTTCATTGAGAGGGGTTGCCAAGCTTCTGAGAAATAACGAGTTTCCGAAATACAGGCAAATATTTTTTCACCCAATCTTGATGATACGTGGTGGTAATGATCAGTACACAAATCCCCCTTGGCTCAAAATTGTGTTCTTCTGGGTTGAAGCGTTCGTCTACAGTAGCAGTTTTTATATTTAGGTTTCCCTCTGTTCTCTCCTGTATAGATAGATGAATTTGGAACTCTAAATCCAACATGGTTTGTTGTAGCTCTTTGAAACTTGACAAAATAAAGAAGTTCTCAGTTTTGTCTCTATGGTTTGTTTCCTCTTCAAGTAGCCTTAGGCACAGACTGTTGAAAAGCACTTTCATTGAGAGGGGTTGCAAGTTTCTAAGAAATAACGAGTTTCTGAAATACCAGAAAATATTTTTTCACCCAATCTTGATGATACGTGGTGGTAATGATGAGTACACAAATCCCTCTTGGCTCAAAATTGTGTTCTTCTGGGTTGAAGCGTTCGTCTACAGTAGCAGTTTTTATATTTAGGTTTCCCTTTGTTCTCTCCTATATAGATAGATGAATTTGGAACTCTAAATCCAACATGGTTTGTAGTAGCTCTTTGAAACTTGACAAAATAAAGAAGTTCTCAGTTTTTTCTCTATGGTTTGTTTCCTCTTCAAGTAGCCCTAGGCACAGATTGTGGAAAAGCACTTTCATTGAGAGGGGTTTCCAAACTTCCATGAAATAACGAGTTTCCGAAATACCAGTAAATATTTTTTCACCCAAACTTGATGATGCTTGGTGGTAATGATCAGTACACAAATCCCACTTGGCTCACCAAATTTAGTTCTTCTAGCTTGAAGCGTTCGTCTACAGTAGCAGGTCTTATATTTAGGTTTTCCTCTCTTCTCTCCTATATAGATAGATGAATTTGGAACTCTAAATCCAGCATGGTTTGTCGTAGCTCTTTGAAACTTGACCAAAACTTAGTCTCAGTTTTGTCTCTATGGTTTGTTTCCTCTTTAAGTAGCCCCAAGCAGAGACTGTGGAAAAGCACTTACATTGAGAGGGGTTGCCAAGCTTCTAAGAAATTACGAGTTTCTGAAATATCAGCAAATATTTTTTCACCCAATCGGGATGATACTTGATGGTAATGATCAGTACACAAATTCCACTTGGCTCACCAAATTTTGTTCTTCTAGGTTGAAGCGTTCGTCTACAGTACCAATTTTTATATTAGATTTCCCTCTGTTCTCTCCTATATAGTTAGATGAATTTGGAACTCTAAATCCAACATGTTTTGTAGTAGCTCTTTGAAACGTGACAAAAAAAGTAGTTCTCAGTTTTGTCTCTATGGTTTGTTTCCTCTTTAAGTAGCCCCAAGCAGAGACTGTGGAAAAGCACTTCCATTGAGAGGGGTTGCCAAGCTTCTAAGAAATCACGTGTTTGTGAAATACCAGCAAATATTTTTTCACCCAATCGGGATGTTACTTCATGGTATTGATCAGTACACAAATCCCACTGGGCTCACCAAATTTTGTTCTTCTAGTTTGAAGGGTTCGTCTACAGCAGCAGTTTTTATATTTAGGTTTCCCTCTGTTCTCTCCTATATAGATAGATGAATTTGGAACTCTAAATCCAACATGGTTTGTCGTAGCTTTTTGAAATTTAACAAAATAAAGGAGTAGTCAGTTTTGTCTCTACGGTTTCTTTCCTCTTCAAGTAGCCCAAGGCACAGACTGTGGAAATGCACTTTAATTGAGAGGGCTTGCCAAGCTTCTAAGAAATTACGAGTTTCTGAAATACCAGCAAATATTTTTTCAACCAATCTTGATGATACATGGTGGTAATGAGCAGTACACAAATCAAACTTGGCTCACCAAACTTTTTTCTTCTAGGTTGAAGCGTTCGTCTACAGTAGCAGTTTTCATATTTAGGTTACCCTCTGTTCTCTCCTATATAGATAGATGAATTTGGAACTCTAAATCCAACATGGTTTGTAGTAGCTCTTTGAAACTTGACAAAAAAAGTAGTTCTCAGTTTTGTCTCTATGGTTTGTTTCCTCTTCAAGTAGCCCTAGGCACAGGCTGTGGATACCACTTTCATTGAAAGGGGTTGCCAACCTTCAAACAAATAACAAGTTTCCGAAATACCAGCAAATATTTTTTAACCCAATCATGATGATACATGGTGGTAATGATCAGTACACAATCCCACTTGGCTCACCAAATTTTGTTCTTCTAGTTTGAAGCATTCGTCTACAGTAGCAGTTTTTATATTTAGGATTCCCTCTCTTCTCTCCTATTTAGATAGATGAATTTGGAACTCTAAATCCAACATGTTTTGTAGTAGCTCTTTGAAACTTGACAAAAAAAGTAGTTCTCAGTTTTGTCTCTATGGTTTGTTTCCTCTTCAAGTTGCCTTAGGCACAGACTGTTGAAAAGCACTTTCATTGAGAGGGGTTGCAAGTTTCTAAGAAATAACGAGTTTCCGAAATACCAGCAAATATTTTTTCACCCAATCTTGATGATACGTGGTGGTAATGATCAGTACACAAATCCCTCATGGCTCAAAATTGTGTTCTTCTGGGTTGAAGCGTTCGTCTACAGTAGCAGTTTTAATATTTAGGTTTCCCTCTGTTCTCTCCTATATAGATAGATGAATTTGGAACTCTAAATCCAACATGGTTGTAGTAGCTCTTTGAAACTTGACAAAATAAAGAAGTTCTCAGTTTTTTCTCTATGGTTTGTTTCCTCTTCAAGTAGCCCTAGGCACAGACTGTGGAAAAGTACTTTCATTGAGAGGGGTTTCCAAACTTCCATGAAATAACGAGTTTCTGAAATACCAGAAAATATTTTTTCACCCAAACTTGATGATACTTGGTGGTAATGATCAGTACACAAATCCCACTTGGCTCACCAAATTTAGTTCTTCTAGCTTGAAGCGTTCGTCTACAGTAGCAGTTCTTATATTTAGGTTTTCCTCTCTTCTCTCCTATATAGATAGATGAATTTGGAACTCTAAATCCAGCATGGTTTGTCGTAGCTCTTTGAAACTTGAACAAAACGTAGTTCTCAGTTTTGTCTCTATGATTTGTTTCCTCTTTAAGTAGCCCCAAGCAGAGACTGTGGAGAAGCACTTTCATTGAGAGGGGTTGCCAAGCTTCTAAGAAATTACGAGTTTCTGAAATATCAGCAAATATTTTTTCACCCAATCGGGATGATACTTGATGGTAAGGATCAGTACACAAATTCCACTTGGCTCACCAAATTTTGTTCTTCTAGGTTGAAGCGTTCGTCTACAGTACCAATTTTTATATTTAGGTTTCCCTCTGTTCTCTCCTATATAGATAGATGAATTTGGAACTCTAAATCCAACATGTTTTGTAGTAGCTCTTTGAAACGTGACAAAAAAGTAGTTCTCAGTTTTGTCTCTATGGTTTGTTTCCTCTTCAAGTAGCCCTAGGCACAGACTGTGGAAAACCCCTTTCATTGAAAGGGGTTGCCAAGCTTCTAACAAATAACAAGTTTCGGAAATACCAGCAAATATTTTTTCACCGAATCTTGATGATACATGGTGGTAATGATCAGTACACAAATCCCACTTGGCTCACCAAATTTTGTTCTACTAGGTTGTCGCGTTCGTTTACAGTACCAGTTTTTATTTTTAGGTTTCACTCTGTTCTCTCCTATATAGATAGATGAATTTGGAACTCTAAATCCAACATGGTTTGTAGTAGCTCTTTGAAACTTGACAAAATAAAGGAGTTCTCAGTTTTGTCTCTATGGTTTGTTTCCTCTTCAAGTAGAACTAGGCACAGACTGTGGAAAAGCACTTTCATTGAGAGGGGTTTCCAAGCTTCTAAGAAATAACGAGTTTTCGAAATACCAGCAAATATTTTTTGACCCAAACTTGATGATACTTGGTGGTAATGATCAGTACACAAATCCCACTTGGCTCACCAAATTGTGTTCTTCTAGGTTGAAGCGTTCGTCTACAGTAGCGGTTTTTATATTTAAGTTTTCCTTTGTTCTATCCAATATAGATAGATGAATTTGGAACTCTAAATCCAACATGGTTTGTAGTAGGTCTTTGAAACTTGACAAAATAAAGGAGTAGTCAGTTTTGTCTCTATGGTTTCTTTTCTCTTCAAGTAGTCCTAGGCACAGACTGTGGAAAAAAACTTTAATTGAGAGGGGTTGCCAAGCTTCTAAGAAATTACGAATTTCCAAAATACCAGCAAATATTTTTTCACCCAATCTTGATGATACGTTTTGGTAATGATCAGTACACAAATCCCACTTGGCTCACCAAACTTTTTTCTTCTAGGTTGAACCGTTCGTCTACAGTCGCAGTTTTCATATTTAGGTTACCCTCTGTTCTCTCCTATATAGATAGATGAATTTGGAACTCTAAATCCAACATGGTTTGTAGTAGCTCTTTGAAACTTGACAAAAAAAGTAGTTCTCAGTTTTGTCTCTATGGTTTGTTTCCTCTTCAAGTAGCCCTAGGCACAGACTTTGGAAAACCACTTTCATTGAAAGGGGTTGCCAAGCTTCTAACAAATAACAAGTTTCCGAAATACCAGCAAATATTTTTTCACCCAATCTTGATGATACATGGTGGTTATGATCAGTACACAAATCCCACTTGGCTCACCAAATTTTGTTTTTCTAGGTTGAAGCGTTCGTCTACAGTAGCAGTTTTTATATTTAGATTTCCCTCTGTTCTCTCGTATATAGATAGATGAATTTGAAACTCTAAATCCAACATGGTTTGTAGTACCTCGTTGACACTTGACCAAAAAAAAGTAGTTCTCAGTTTTGTCTCTATGATTTGTTTCCTCTTCAAGTAGCCTTAGGCACAGACTGTGGAAAAGAACTTTCATTGAGAGGGGTTGCCAAGCTTCTAAAAAATTACGAGTTTCCGAAATACCAGCAAATATATTTTCACCGAATCTTGATGATACGTGGTGGTAATGATCAGTACACAAATCCCACTTTGCTCACCAAATTTTGTTCTTCTAGGTAAGCGTTCGGCTACAGTAGCAGTTTTTATATTTAGGGTTCACTCTGTTCTCTCCTATATGGATAGATGAATTTGCATCTTTAAATCCAACATCATTTGTAGTAGCTCTTTGAAACTTGAAAAAATAAATGAGTTCTCATTTTGTCTCTATGGTTTGTTTCGTCTTCAATTAGCCCTAGGCACAGACTGTGGAAAAGCACTTTCATTGAGAGGTTTGCCAAGCTTCTAAGAAATAACGAGTTTCCGAAATACCAGCAAATATTTTTTCACCCAATCTTGATGATACTTGGTTTTAATGATCAGTTCAAAAATTTCACTTGGCTCACCAAATTTTGTTCTTCTAGGTTGAAGCGTTCGTTTACAGTAGCAGTTTTTATTTTTAGGTTTCACTCTGTTCTCTCCTATATAGATAGATGAATTTGGAACTCTAAATCCAACATGGTTTGTAGTAGCTCATTGAAACTTGACAAAATAAAGTAGTTCCCAGATTTGTCTCAGTGGTTTGTTTCCTCTTCAAGTAGCCCTAGACACACAATGTGAAAAAGCACTTTAATTGAGAGGGGTTGCCAAGCTTCTAAGAAATAAGGAGTTTCTGAAATACCAGCAAATATTTTTTCACCCAATCTTGATGATACTTGGTGGTAATGATCAGTACACAAATCCCACTTGGCTCACCAAATTTTGTTTTTCTAGGTTGAATTGTTCGTTTACAGTAGCAGTTATTATATTTAGGTTTCAGCCTTTCTCTCCTATATAGATAGATGAATTTTGAACTCTAAATCCAACATGGTTTGTAGTAGCTCCTTGAAACTTGACAAAATGAAGGAGTTCTCAGTTTTGTCTCTATGGTTTGTTTCGTCTTCAAGTAGCCCTAGGCACAGACTGTGGAAAAGCACTTTCATTGAGAGGGGTTGCCAAGCTTCTAAGAATCAACGAGTTTCCAAAATACCAGCAATTATTTTTTCACCCAATCTTGATGATACTTGGTGGTAATTATCAGTACACAAATCCCACTTGGCTCACCAAATTTTGTTCTTCTAGGTTGAAGCGTTCGTCTACAGTAGCAGTTTTTATATATAGGTTTCCCTCTCTTCTCTCTTATATAGATAGATGAATTTGGAACTCTAAATCCAACGTGATTTGTAATAGCTCTTTGAAACCTGAGAAAATAAAGGAGTTCTCAGTATTGTCTCAATGGTTTGTTTCCTCTTCAAGTAGCCCTAGGCACAGACTGTGGAAAAGCACTTTCATTGAAAGGGGTTGCCAAGCGTCCAAGAAATTACGAGTTTCCGAAATACCAGCAAATATTTTTTCACCCAATCTTGATTATACGTGGAGGTAATGACAAGCACACAAATCCATCTTGGCTCACCAAATTTTGTTCTACTAGGTTGTCGAGTTCGTTTACAGTAGCAGTTTTTATTTTTAGGTTTCACTCTGTTCTCTCCTATATCGATAGATGAATTTGGAACTCGAAATCCAACATGGTTTGTAGTAGCTCTTTGAAACTTGACAAAATAAAGGAGTTCTCAGTTTTTCTCAATGATTTATTTCCTCTTCAAGTAGCCCTAGGCACAGACTGTGGAAAAGCACTTTCATTGAGAGGGGTTGCCAAGTTTCTAGGAAATAACGAGTTTCCGAAATACCAGCAAATATTTTTTCAACCAATCTTGTTGATATTGGTAGTAATGATCGATAAACAAATCCTACTTAGCTCACCAAATTTTGTTCTTCTAGGTTGAAGCGTTCGTCTATAGTAGCAGTTTTTATTTTAGGTTTCACTCTGTTCTCTTCTATATAGATAGATGAATTTGGAACTCTAAATTCAACATGGTTTGTAGTAGCGCTTTGAAACTTGAGAAAAAAAAGTAGTTGTCAGTTTTGTCTCTGTGGTTTGTTTCCTCTTCAAGTAGCCCTAGGCAAAGACTGTGGAAAAGCACTTTCATTGAGAGGGGTTGCTAAACTTCTAAGAAATCACGAGTTTCCGAAATACCAGCAAATATTTTTTCACCCAATCTTGATGATACTTGGTGGTAATGATCAGTACACAAATCCCTCTTGGCTCACCAAATTGTGTTCTTCTAGGTTGAAGTGTTCGTCTACAGTAGCAGTTTGTGTATTTAGGTTTCCCTCTCTTCTCTCCTATATAGATAGATGAATTTGGAATTCTAAATCCAACATGGTTTGTAGTAGCCCTTTGAAACTTGACCAAAACGTAGTTCTCAGTTTTGTCTCTATGATTTGTTTGCTCTTTAAGTAGCCCTAGACACAGACTGTGGAAAAGCACTTTCATTGAGAGGGTTTGCCAAGCATCTAAGAAATAAGAAGTTTCCAAAATACCAGCAAATATTTTTTCACCCAATCTTGATGATACATGGTGGTAATGATCATTACACAAATCCTACTTGGCTCACCAAATTGTGTTCTTCTAGGTTGAAGCGTTCGTCTACAGAGGCAGTTTTTATATTTAGGTTTCTCTCTGTTGTCACCTATATAGATAGATGAATTTGGAACTCTAAATCCAACATGGTCTGTAGTAGCTCTTTGAAACGTGACAAAATAAATGAGTTCTCAGTTTTGTCTCTATGGTTTGTTTCCTCTTCAAGTAGCCCTAGGCCCAGACTGTGGAATGCACTTTCATTGAGAGGGGTTGCCAAGCTTCTAAGAAATTACGAGTTTTTGAAATACCAGCAAATATTTATTCACCCAATGTTGATGATACGTGGTGGTAATTATCAGTACACAAATCCCACTTGTCTCACCAAATTGTGTTCTAATAGGTTGAAGCGTTCGTCTAGAGTAGCAGTTTATATATTTAGGTTTCCCTCTGTTCTCTCCTATTTAGACAGATGACTTTGGAACTCTAAATCCAACATGGTTTGTAGAAGTTCTGGGAAACTTGACAAAATAAAGGAGTTCTCAGTTTTGTCTCTATGGTTTGTTTCCTCTTCAAGTAGCCCTAGGCACAGACTGCGGAAAAACACTTTCATTGAGAGGGGTTGCCAAGCTTCTAAGAAATAACGAGTTTCCGAATTACCTCCAAATATTTTTTCACCCAATCTTGATGATACTTGGTGGTAATGATCAGTACACAAATCCCACTTGGCTCACCAAACTTTTTTCTTCTAGGTTGAAGCGTTCGTCTACAGTAGCAGTTTTTATATTGAATTTTCCCTCTGTTCTCTCCTATATAGATAGATGAATTTGGAACACTAAATCCAACATGGTTTGTAGTAGCTCTTTGAAACTTGAGAAAAAAAAGTAGTTGTCAGTTTTGTCTCTGTGGTTTGTTTCCTCTTCAAGTAGCCCTAGGCAAAGACTGTGGAAAAGCACTTTCATTGAGAGGGGTTGCTAAACTTCTAAGAAATCACGAGTTTCCGAAAAACCAGCAAATATTTTTTCACCCAATCTTGATGATACTTGGTGGTAATGATCAGTACACAAATCCCTCTTGGCTCACCAAATTGTGTTCTTCTAGGTTGAAGTGTTCGTCTACAGTAGCAGTTTGTGTATTTAGGTTTCCCTCTCTTCTCTCCTATATAGATAGATGAATTTGGAATTCTAAATCCAACATGGTTTGTAGTAGCCCTTTGAAACTTGACCAAAACGTAGTTCTCAGTTTTGTCTCTATGATTTGTTTGCTCTTTAAGTAGCCCTAGACACAGACTGTGGAAAAGCACTTTCATTGAGAGGGTTTGCCAAGCATCTAAGAAATAAGAAGTTTCCAAAATACCAGCAAATATTTTTTCACCCAATCTTGATGATACATGGTGGTAATGATCATTACACAAATCCTACTTGGCTCACCAAATTGTGTTCTTCTAGGTTGAAGCATTCGTCTACAGAGGCAGTTTTTATATTTAGGTTTCTCTCTGTTGTCACCTATATCGATAGATGAATTTGGAACTCTAAATCCAACATGGTCTGTAGTAGCTCTTTGAAACGTGACAAAATAAATGAGTTCTCAGTTTTGTCTCTATGGTTTGTTTCCTCTTCAAGTAGCCCTAGGCCCAGACTGTGGAAAAGCACTTTCATTGAGAGGGGTTGCCAAGCTTCTAAGAAATTACGAGTTTTTGAAATACCAGCAAATATTTATTCACCCAATGTTGATGATACGTGGTGGTAATTATCAGTACACAAATCCCACTTGTCTCACCAAATTGTGTTCTAATAGGTTGAAGCGTTCGTCTAGAGTAGCAGTTTATATATTTAGGTTTCCCTCTGTTCTCTCCTATTTAGACAGATGAATTTGGAACTCTAAATCCAACATGGTTTGTAGTAGTTCTGGGAAACTTGACAAAATAAAGGAGTTCTCAGTTTTGTCTCTATGGTTTGTTTCCTCTTCAAGTAGCCCTAGGCACAGACTGCGGAAAAACACTTTCATTGAGAGGGGTTGCCAAGCTTCTAAGAAATAACGAGTTTCCGAAATACCTGCAAATATTTTTTCACCCAATCTTGATGACACTTGGTGGTAATGATCAGTAAACAAATCCCACTTGGCTCACCAAACTTTTTTCTTCTAGGTTGAAGCGTTCGTCTACAGTAGCAGTTTTTATATTAAATTTTCCCTCTGTTCTCTCCTATATAGATAGATGAATTTGGAACACTAAATCCAACATGGTTTGTAGTAGCTCTTTGAAACTTGAGAAAAAAAAGTAGTTGTCAGTTTTGTCTCTGTGGTTTGTTTCCTCTTCAAGTAGCCCTAGGCAAAGACTGTGGAAAAGCACTTTCATTGAGAGGGGTTGCTAAACTTCTAAGAAATCACGAGTTTCCGAAATACCAGCAAATATTTTTTCACCCAATCTTGATGATACTTGGTGGTAATGATCAGCACACGTAACCCACTTGGCTCACCAAGTTTTGTTCTTCTAGGTTGCAGCGTTCGTGTATAGTAGCAGTTTTTATGTTAAGGTTTCCCTCTGTTCTCTCCTATATAGATAGATGAATTTGGAACTCTAAATCCAACATGGTTTGTAGTAGCTCTTTGAAACTTGACCGAAACGTAGTTCTCAGTTTTGTCTCTATGGTTTCTTTCCTCTTCAAGTAGCCCCAGGCACAGACTGTGGAAAAACACTTTCATTGAGACTGGTTTCCAAGCTCATAAGAAATCACGAGTTTCCAAAATACCAGCAAATATTTTTTCTCCCAATCTTGATGATACTTGGTTTTAATGATCAGTACACAAATCCCACTTGGCTCACCAAATTTTGTTCTTCTAGGTAAGCGTTCGTCTACAGTAGCAGTTTTTATATTTAGGTTTCACTCTGTTCTCTCCTATATACATAGATGAATTTGGAACTCTAAATCCAACGTGGTTTGTAGTAGCTCTTTGAAACTAGACAAAAAAAGTAGTTCTCAGTTTTGTCTCTATGGTTTGTTTCCTCTTCAAGTAGCCCTAGGCACAGACTGTAAAAAAGCACTTTCATTGAGAGGGATTGCAAAGCATCTAAGAAACAACGAGTTTCCGAAATACCAGCAAATATTTTTTCACCCAATCTTGATGATACGTGGGGGTAATGTGCAGTACACAAATCCCACTTGGCTCAAAAATGTGTTCTTCTGGGTTGAAGCGTTCGTCTACAGTAGCAGTTTTTATATTTAGGTTTCCCTCTGTTCTCTCCTATATAGATAGATGAATTTGGAACTCTAAATCCAACATGGTTAGTAGTAGCTCTTTGAAACTTGACAAAATAAAGGAGGTCTCAGTTTTTTCTCTATGGTTTGTTTCCTCTTAAAGTATTCCTAGGCACAGACTGTGGAAAAGCACTTTCACTGAGAGGTTTTCCAAGCTTCTAAGTAATAACGAGTTTCCGAAATACCAGCAAATATTTTTTCACCCAATCTTGATGATACTTGATGGTAATGATCATTACACAAATCCTACTTGGCTCACCAAATTGTGTTCTTCTAGGTTGAAGCGTTCGTCTACAGAGGCAGTTTTTATATTTAGGTTTCTCTCTGTTGTCACCTATATAGATAGATGAATTTGGAACTCTAAATCCAACATGGTCTGTAGTAGCTCTTTGAAACTTGACAAAATAAAGGAGTTCTCAGTTTTGTCTCTATGGTTTGTTTCCTCTTCAAGTAGCCCTAGGCACAGACTGTGGAAAAGCACTTTCATTGAGAGGGGTTGCCAAGCTTCTAAGAAATAACGAATTTCCGAAATACCAGCAAATATTTTTTCACCCAATCTGGATGATAAGTGGTATGAATAATCAGTAGACAATTCCCACTTGGTTCACCAAATTGCGTTCGCCTATAGAGGCAGTTTTTATATTTAGGTTTCCCTCTGTTCTCTCGATATAGATAGATGAATTTGGAACTCTAAATCCAACATGGTTTGTAGTAGCTCTTTGAAACTTGATAAAATAAAGGAGTTCTCAGTTTTGTCTCTATGGTTTGTTTCCTCTTCAAGTAGCCCTAGGCACAGACTGTGGAAAAGCACTTTCATTGAAAGGGGTTGCCAAGCTTCCAAGAAATTACGAGTTTCCGAAATACCAGCAAATCTTTTTTCACCCAAACTTGATGATACGTGGTGGTAATGACAAGTACACAAATCTCACTTGGCTCACCAAATTTTGTTCATCTAGGTTGAAGCGTTCGTTTACAGTAGCAGTTTTTATTTTTAGGTTTCACTTTGTTCTCTCCTATATTGATATATGAATTGAAACTCTAAATCCAAGATGATTTGTAGTAGCTATTTGAAACTGGACAAAATAAAGGAGTTCTCAGTTTTGTCTCTATGGTTTGTTTCCTCTTCTAGTAGCTCTAGGCACAGACTGTGGAAAAGAACTTTCATTGAGAGGGGTAGCCAAGCTTCTAAGAAATAACTAGTTTCCGAAATACCAGCAAATATTTTTTCACCCAATATTGATGATACTTGTGGGTAATGATCATTACACAAATAGCACTTGGCTCCTCAAATGTTGTTCTTCTAGGTTTAAGCGTTCGTCTACAGTAGCAGTTTTTATATTTAGGTTTCCCTCTGTTCTCTCCTATATAGATAGATGAATTTGGAACTCTAAATTCAACATGGTTTGTAGTAGCTCATTGAAACTTGACATAATAAAGTACTTATCAGTTTTGTCTTCATGGCTCGTTTCCTCTTCAAGTAGCCCAAGGCAAAGACTGTGGAAAAGCACTTTCATTGAGAGTGGTTGCCAAGCTTCTAAGAAATAACGAGTTTTCGAAATACCAGCAAATATTTTTTCACCCAATCTTGATGATACTTGGTGGTTATGATCGGTACACAAATCCCACTTGAGTCAACGAATTTTATTCTTCTAGTAAGAAGCGTTCGTTTACAGTAGCAGTTTATATTTTTGGGTTTCCCTCTGTTCTCTCCTATATAGATAGATGAATTTGGACCTCCTAATCCAACAAGGTTTGTAGTAGCTCTTTGAAACTTGACAAAAAAAGTAGTTCTCAGTTTTGTCTCTATGGTTTGTTTCCTCTTCAAGTAGCAATATGCACAGACTGTGGAAAAGCACTTTCATTGAAAGTGGTTGCCAAGCTTACAAGAAATTACAAGTTTCCGAAATATCAGCAAAAATTTTTTCACCAAATCTTGATGATATGTGGTATTAATAATCAGTAGACAAATCACACTTGGCTCACCAAATTGTGTTCTTCTAGGTTGAAGCGTTCGTCTACAGAGGCAGTTTTTATATTTAGATTTCCCTCTGTTCTCTTCTATATAGATAGATGATTTTGGAACTCTAAATCCAACATGGTTTGTAGTAGCTCTTTGAAACTTCACCTAAAAAAGTAGTTCTCTGTTTTGTCTCTATGGTTTGTTTCCTCTTCAAGTAGCCCTAGGCACAGACTGTTGAAAAGCACTTTCATTCAGAGGGGTTGCCAAGCTTCTAAGAAATAACGAGTTTCCGAAATACCAGCAAATATTTTTTCACCCAAACTTGATGATACTTGGTGGTAATGATCAGTACACAAATCCCACTTGGCTCCCCAAATTTTGTTCTTCTAGGTGGAAGCATTCGTCTACAGTAGTAGTTTTTATATTTAGGTTTCACTCTGTTCTCTCCTATATAGACAGATGAATTTGGAACTCTAAATCCAACATGGTTTGTAGTAGCTCTTTGAAACTTGACAAAATTAAGTAGTTCTCAGTCTTGTCTCTATGGTTTGATTCCTCTTCAAGTAGCCCTAGGCACAGACTGTTTAAAAGCACTTTCATTGAAAGTGGTTGCCAAGCTTCCAAAAATTACGAGTTTTCAAAATACCAGCAAATATTTTTTCACCCAAACCTGATGATACGTGGTGGTAATGACAAGGACACAAATCTCACTAGGCTGACCAAGTTTTCTTTTTCTTGGTTGAAGCGTTCGTTTACAGTAGCAGTTTTTACATTTAGGTTTCACTTTGTTCTCTCCTTAATAGATAGATGAATTTGGAACTCTAAATCCAACATGGTTTGTAGTAGCTCTTTGAAACTTGACAAAATTAAGTAGTTCTCAGTTTTGTCTCTACGGTTTGATTCCTCTTCAAGTAGTCCTAGGCACAGACTGTGAAAAAGCACTGTCACTGAAAGGGGTTGCCAAGCTTCCAAGAAATAATGAGTTTCCGTAATACCAGCAAATATTTTTTCACCCAATCTTGGTGATACTTCGTGGTAATGATCGGTAAACAAATCCCACATGACCCACCAAATTTTGTTCTCCTAGTTCAAGCGTTCGGTTACCATAGCAGATTATATTTTTAGGTTTCCCGCTGTTCTCTCCTATATAGATAGATGAATTTGGAACTCTAAAAACAACATGGTTTGTAGTAGCTCTTTGAAACTTGACAAAAAAAAAGTAGTTCGCAGTTTTGTCTCTATGATTTGTTTCCTCTTCACGTAGCCCTAATAAGTGACTGTGAAAAAGCACTTTCATTGAAAGGTGTTGCCAAGCTTCTAAGAAATAACGAGTTTCCAAAATACCAGCAAATATTTTTTGACCCCATCTTGATGATACGTGGTGGTAATGACAGGTACACAAATCCCACTTGGCTCACCAAATTTTGTTTTTCTAGGTTGGAGCATTCGTTTACAGTAGCAGTTTTTATTTTTAGGTTTCACTTTGTTCTCTTCTATATAGATAGATGAATTTGGAACTCTAAATCCAACATGGTTTGTAGTAACTCTTTGAAACTAGACAAAATTAAGTAGTTCTCAGTTTTGTCTCTATGGTTTGTTTCCTCTTCAAGTAGCCCTAGGCACAGACTGTGGAAAAGCACTGTCATTGAAAGGGGTTGCCAAGCATCCAAGAAATAACGAGTTTCCGAAATACCAGCAAATATTTTTTCACCCAATCTTGATGATACTTGGTGGTAATGATCGGTACACAAATCCCACTTGACTCAACAAATTTCATTCTGCTAGTTTGAAGCGTTCATTTACAGTAGCAGTTTATATTTTTAGGTTTCCCTCTGTTCTCTCCTATATAAGTGGATGAATTTGGAACTCTAAATCCAAAATGGTTTGTAGTAGCTCTTTGAAACTTGACAAAAAAAGTAGTTCTCAGTTTTGTATCTATGATTTCTTTCCTCTTCAAGCAGCCCTAATAAGTGACTGTGGAAAGCACTTTCATTGAATGGGGTTGCCAAGCTTTCAAGAAATTACGAGTTTCCGAAATACCAGCAAATATTTTTTCACCCAATCTTGATGTTACGTGGTGGTAATGATCAGTACACTAATCCCACTTGGCTCACCAAATTGTGTTCTTCTAGGTTGAAGGGTTTGTCTACAGTAGCAGTTTTTATATTAAGGTTTCCCTCTGTTCTCTCATATATAGATAGATGAATTTGGAACTCTAAATCAAACATGGTTTGTAGTAGCTCTTTAAAACTTGAGAAAATAAAGGAGTTCTCAGTTTTGTCTCTATGGTTTGTTTCCGCTTCAAGTAGTCCTAGGCACAGACTGTGGAAAAGCAGTTTCTTGAGAGGGGTTGCCAATCTTTTAAGAAATAACGAGTTTCCGAAATACCAGCAAATATTTTTTCACCCAATCTTGATGATACGTTTTGGTAGTGATCAGTACACAAATCCCACTTGGCTCACCAAATTTTGTTCTTCTAGGTTGAAGCGTTCGTCTACAGTAGCAGTTTTTATGTTTAGGTTTCCCTCTGTTCTCTCCTATATAGATAGATGAATTTGGATCTCTAAATCCAACATGGATTGTAGTAGCTCTTTGACACTTGACAAAATAAAGGAGTAGTCAGTTTTGTCTCTATGGTTTGTTTCCTCTTCAAGTAGCCCTAAGCACAGACTGTGGAAAAGCACTTTCATTGAGAGGGGTTGCCAAGCATCTTAGAAATAACAAGTTTCCGAAATACCAGCAAATATTTTTCACCCAATCTTCATGATACGTGGTGGTAATGATCAGTACAAAAATCCCAATTGGCTGACCAAATGTTGTTCTTCTAGGTTGAAGCGTTCGTTTACAGTAGCAGTTTTAATTTTTAGATTTCACTCTGGTCTCTCCTATATAGATAGATGAATTTGGATCTCTAAATCCAACATGGTTTGTTGTAGCTCTTTGAAACTTGACAAAATAAAGAAGTTCTCAGTTTTTTCTTTATGGTTTGTTTCCTCTTCAAGGAGCCCTATGCACAGACTGTGGAAAAGCACTTTGATTGAGAGGGGTTGCCAAGCTTCTAAGAAATAACGAGTTTCCGAAATAAGAGCAAATATTCTTTCACCCAATCATGATGATTCTTGATGGTAATGTTCAGTACACAAATCCCACTGCGCTCATCAAATTTTGTTCTTCTAGGTTGAAGCGTTCGTTTACAGTAGCAGTTTTTATATTTAGGTTTCCCTCTGTTCTCTCCTATATAGATAGATGAATTTGGAACTCTAAATCCAACATGGTTTGTAGTAGCTCTTTGAAACTTTCAAAAAAAGTAGTTCTCAGTTTTGTCTCTATGTTTTGTTTCTTCTTCAAGTAGCCCTAAGCAGAGACTCTGGAATAGCACTTTCATTATAAGAGGTTGCCAAGCTTCCAAGGAATTACGAGTTTCCGATATACCAGCAAATATTTTGTCACCCAATCTTGTTGATACGTGGTGGTAATGACAAGGACACAAATCCCACTTGGCTCACCAAATTTTGTTCTTCTAGGTTGAAGCATGCGTTTACAGCAGCAGTTTTTATATTTAGGTTTCCCTCTGTTCTCTCCTATATAGATAGATGAATTTGGAACTCTAAATCCAACATGGTTTGTAGTAGCTGTTTGAAAAATTCAAAAAAAAGCAGTTCTCAGTTTTGTCTCTATGGTTTGTTTCTTCTTCAAGTAGCCCTAAGCAGAGACTGTGAAAAAGCACTTTCATTGAAAGAGGTTGCCAAGCTTCCGAGGAATTACGAGTTTCCGATACACCAGCAAATATTTTTCACCCAATCTTGTTGATACGAGGTGGTAATGACAAGTACACAAATCCCACTTGGCTCACCAAATTGTGTTCTTCTAGGTTGAAGCGTTCGTCTACAGAGGCATTTTTTATATTTAGGTTTCCCTCTGTTCTCTCCTATATAGATAGATGAATTTGGAACTCTAAATCCAACATGGTTTGTAGTAGCTCTTTGAAACTTGACCAAAAAAAGTAGTTCTCAGTTTTGTCTCTATTGTTTGTTTCCTCTTCAAGTAGCCCTAGGCACAGACTGTTGAAAAGCACTTTCATTGAGAGGGGTTGCCAAGCTTCTGAGAAATAACGAGTTTCCGAAATAAGAGCAAATATTTTTTCACCCAATCATCATGATTCTTGATGGTAATGATCAGTACACAAATCCCACTAGGCTCATCAAATTTTGTTCTTCTAGGTTGAAGCGTTCGTCTACAGTAGCTGTTTTTATATTTAGGTTTCCCTCTGTTCTCTCCATATGGATAGATGAATTTGGAACTCTAAATCCAACATGGTTTGTAGTAGCTCTTTGAAACTTTCAAAAAAAGTAGTTCTCAGTTTTGTCTCTATGGTTTGTTTCTTCTTCAAGTAGCCCTAAGCAGAGACTGTGGAAAAGCACTTTCATTGAAAGAGGTTGACAAGCTTCCGAGGAATTACGAGTTTCCGATATACCAGCAAATATTTTTTCACCCAATCTTGTTGATACGTGGTGGTAATGACAAGTACACAAATCAAACTTGGCTCACCAAATTTTGTTCTTCTAGGTTGAAGCGTGCGTTTACAGCAGCAGTTTTTATATTTAGGTTTCCCTCTGTTCTCTCCTATATAGATAGATGAATTTGGAACACTAAATCCAACATGGTTTGTAGTAGCTGTTTGAAACCTTCAAAAAAAGTAGTTCTCAGTTTTGTCTCTATGCTTTGTTTCCTCTTCAAGTAGCCCTAGGCACAGACTGTTGAAAAGCACTTTCATTAAGAGGGGTTGCCAAGCTTCTGAGAAATAACGAGTTTCCGAAATACAGGCAAATAATTTTTCACCCAATCTTGATGATACGTGGTGGTAATGATCAGTACACAAATCCCACTTGGCTCACCAAATTTTGTTCTTATAGTTTGAAGCGTTCGTCTACAGTAGCAGTTTTAATATTTAGGTTTCTCGGTTCTCTAAAATTTACATAGATGAATTTGGAAGTCTAAATCCAACATGGTTTGTAGTGGCTCTTTGACACTTGACAAAATAAAGTAGTTCTCTGTTTTGTCTCTATGGTTTGTTTCACTTCAAGTAGCCCTAGGCACAGATTGTGGAAAAGCACTTTCATTGATAGAGTTTGCCAAGCTTCTAAGAAATTACGAGTTTCCGAAATACCAGCAAATATTTTTTCACCCAATCTTGATGATACGTGGTGGTAATTATCAGTACACAAATCCCACTTAGCACACCAAATTTTATTCTTCTAGGTTTAATCGTTCTTCTACAGTAGCAGTTTTTATATTTAGGTTTCACTCTGTTCTCTTTTATATAGATAGATGAATTTGGAAATATAATCCACATGGTTTGTAGTAGCTCTTTAAAACTTGAGAAAATAAAGGAGTTCTCAGTTTTGTTTCTATGGTTTGTTTCCTCTTCAAGTAGCCCTAGGCACAGAGTGTGGAAATGCACTTTCTTTGAGAGGGTTGCCAAGCTTCTAAGAAATTACGAGTTTCCGAAACACAAGCAAATATTTTTACCCCCAATCTTTATGATACGTGGTGGTAATTATTATTACTAAATCCCACTTGGCTCACCAAACTTTTTTCTTCTAGGTTGAAGCGTTCGTCTACAGTATCAGTTTTTATATTTAGGTTTCCCTCTGTTCTCTCCTATTTGGATAGATGAATTTGGAACTCTAAATCCAACATGTTTTGTAGCAGTTTTTTGAAACTTGACAAAATAAAGGAGTTCTCAATTTTGTCTCTATGTTTGTTTCCTCTACAAGTAGCCCTAGGCACAGACTGTGGAAAAGCACTTTCATTGAGAGGGGTTGCCAAGCTTCTAAGAAATAACCAGTTTCCGAAATACCAGCAAATATTTTTTCACCCAATCTTGATGATACTTGCTGGTAATGATCAGTACACAAATCCCACTTGCATCACCAAACCTTTTTCTACTAGGTTGAAGCGTTCGTCTACAGTAGCAGTTTTTATATTTAGGTTTCCCTCTGTTCTCTCCTATATACATAGATTAATTTGAAACTCTAAATCCAACATGGTATGTAGTAGCTCTTTGAAACTTGACAAATAAAAGAGTTCTCAGTTTTGTCTCAATGATTTGTTTCCTCTTCAAGTAGCCCTAGGCACAACTGTGGAAAAGCACTTTCATTGAGAGGGCTTGCCAAACTTCTAAGAAATTACGAGTTTCCGAAATACCAGTAAATATTTTTTCACCCAATCTTGATGATACGTAGTGGTAATGATCAGTGCACAAATCCCACTTGGCTCACCAAATTTTGTTCTTATAGGTTGAAGCGTTCGTCTACAGTAACAGTTTTAATATTTCGATTTCCCTCTGTTCTCTCCAATTTACATAGATTAATTTGGAACTCTAAATCCAACATGGTTTGTAGTAGCTCTTTGACACTTGACCAAATAAAGTAGTTCTCTGTTTTGTCTCGATGGTTTGTTTCCTCTTCAAGTAGCCCTAGGCACAGATTGTGGAAATGCACTTTCATTGATAGTTTGCCAAGCTTCTAAGAAATTACGAGTTTCCGAAATACCAGCCAATATTTTTTCACCCAATCTTGATGATACGTGGTGGTAATGATCAGTACACAAATCCCACTTGGCTCACCAAATTTTATTCTTCTAGGTTTAATCGTTCTTCTACAGTAGCAGTTTTTATATTTAGGTTTCACTCTGTTCTCTTTTATATAGATAGATGAATTTGGAAATATAATCCAACATGGTTTGTAGTAGCTCTTTAAAACTTGAGAAAATAAAGGAGTTCTCAGTTTTGTCTCTATGGTTTGTTTCCTCTTCAAGTAGCCCTAGGCACAGAGTGTGGAAAAGCACTTTCATTGAGAGGGTTGCCAAGCTTCTAAGAAATAACCAGTTTCCGAAATACCAGCAAATATTTTTTCACCCAATCTTTATGATACGTGGTGGTAATGATCAGTACACAAATCCCACTTGGCTCACCAAACTTTTTTCTTCTAGGTTGAAGCGTTCGTCTACAGTAGCAGTTTTTATATTTACGTTTCCCTCTGTTCTCTCCTATATACATAGATTAATTTGGAACTCTAAATCCAACATGGTTTGTAGTAGCTCTTTGAAACTTGACAAATAAAGGAGTTCTCAGTTTTGTCTCTATGATTTGTTTCCTCTTCAAGTAGCCCTAGGCACAGACTGTGGAAAAGCATTTTCATTGAGAGGGGTTGCCATGCTTCTAAGAAATTACGAGTTTCCGAAATACCAGCAAATATTTTTTCACCCAATCTTGATGATACGTGGTGATAATGATCAGTACACAAATCCCACTTGGCTCACCAAACTTTTTTCTTATAGGTTGAAGCGTTCGTCTACAGAAGCAGTTTTAATATGTAGATTTCCCTCTGTTCTCTCCAATTTACATAGATGAATTTGGAACTCTAAATCCAACATGGTTTGTAGTAGCTCTTTGACACTTGACAAAATAAAGTAGTTCTCAGTTTTGTCTCTATGGATTGTTTCCTCTTCAAGTAGCCCTAGGCGCAGATTGTAGAAAAGCACTTTCATTGAGAGAGGTTGCCAAGCTTCTAAGAAATTACAAGTTTCCGAAATACCAGCAAGTATTTTTTCACCCAATCTTGATGACACGTGGTGGTAGTTATCAGTACACAAATCCCACTTGGCTCACCAAGTTTTATTCTTCTAGGTTTAATCGTTCGTCTACAGAAGCAGTTTTTATATTTTGGTTTCACTCTGTTCTCTCTTATATAGATAGATGAATTTGGAAATCTAAATCCAACATGGTTTGTAGTAGCTCTTTGAAACTTTAGAAAATAAAGGAGTTCTCAGTTTTGTTTCTATGGTTTGTTTCCTCTTCAAGTAGCCCTAGGCACAGAGTGTGGAAAAGCACTTTCATTGAGAGGGGTTGCCAATCTTCTAAGAAATTACGAGTTTCCGAAACACCAGCAAATATTTTTACACCCAATCTTTATGATACGTGGTGGTAATTATCATTACACAAATCCCACTTTGCTCACCAAACTTTTTTCTTCTAGGTTGAATCGTTCGTCTACAGTAGCCGTTTTTATATTTACGTTTCCCTCCGTTCTCTCCTATTTAGATAGATGAATTCGAAACTCTAAATCCAACGTTGTTGGTCGTAGCTCTTTGACACTTGACAAAATAAAGGAGTTCTCAGTTTTGTCTCTATGGTTTGTTTCCTCTTCAAGTAGCCCTAGGCACAGACTGTAGAAAATCACTTTCATTGAGAGGGGTTGCCAAGCTTCTAAGAAATAACCAGTTTCTGAAATACCAGCAAATATTTTTTCACCCAATCTTGATGATACTTGGTGGTAATGATCAGTTCACAAATCCCATTTGGCTAGCCAAACTTTTTTCTTCTAGGTTGAAGCGTTCGTCTACATTAGCAGTTTTTATATTTAGGTTTCCCTCTGTTCTCTCCTAAATAGATAGATGAATTTGGAACTGTTATCCAACATGGTTTGTAGTAGCTCTTTGAAAGTTGACCAAATCGTAGTTCTCAGTTTTGTCTCTATGATTTGTTTCCTCTTTAAGTACCCCTAAGCAGAGACTGTGGAAAAGCACTTTCATTGTCAGGGGTTGCCAAGCTTCTAAGAAATTACGAGTTTTTGAAATAACAGCAAATTTTTTTTCACCCAATCTTGATGATACGTGGTGGTAATTATCAGTACACAAATCCCACATGGCTCACCAAATTGCATTCTTCTAGGTTGAAGCTTTCGTCTACAGAGGGAATTTTTATATTTATTTCTCTCTGTTCTCTCCTATATAGATAGATGAATTTGGAACTCTAAATCCAACATGGTTTGTAGTAGCACTTTGAAACTTGACAAAAAAAGTAGTTCTCAGTTTTGACTCTGTCGTTTGTTTCCTCTTCAAGTAGCCCTAAGCTGAGACTATGGAAAAGCACTTTCATATAAAGGGATTGCCAAGCTTCCAAGAAATTACGAGTTTCCGAAACACCAGCAAATATTTTTTCACCCAATCTTAATGATACGTGGTGGTAATTATCAGTACACAAATCCCACTTGGCTCACCAAATTTTATTCTTCTAGGTTTAATCGTTCTTCTACAGTAGCAGTTTTTATATTTAGGTTTCACTCTGTTCTCTTTTATATAGATAGATGAATTTGGAAATATAATCCAACATGGTTTGTAGTAGCTCTTTAAAACTTGAGAAAATAAAGGAGTTCTCAGTTTTGTCTCTATGGTTTGTTTCCTCTTCAAGTTGCCCTAGGCACAGAGTGTGGAAAAGCACTTTCATTGAGAGGGTTGCCAAGCTTCTAAGAAATAACCAGTTTCCGAAATACCAGCAAATATTTTTTCACCCAATCTTTATGATACGTGGTGGTAATGATCAGTGCACAAATCCCATTTGGCTCACCAAACTTTTTTCTTCTAGGTTGAAGCGTTCGTCTACAGTAGCAGTTTTTATATTTACGTTTCCCTCTGTTCTCTCCTATATACATAGATTAATTTGGAACTCTAAATCCAACATGGTTTGTAGTAGCTCTTTGAAACTTGACAAATAAAGGAGTTCTCAGTTTTGTCTCTATGATTTGTTTCCTCTTCAAGTATCCCTAGGCACAGACTGTGGAAAAGCACTTTCATTGAGAGGGGTTGCCAAGCTTCTAAGAAATTACGAGTTCCGAAATACCAGCAAATATTTTTTCACCCAATCTTGATGATACGTGGTGGTAATGATCAGTACACAAATCCCACTTGGCTCACCAAATTTTGTTCTTATAGGTTGAATCGTTCGTCTACAGTAGCAGTTTTAATATTTAGATTTCCCTCTGTTCTCTCCAATTTACATTGATGAATTTGGAACTCTAAATCCAACATGGTTTGTAGTAGCTCTTTGAAACTTGACAAATAAAAGATTTCTCAGTTTTGTCTCTATGGTTTCTTTTCTCTTCAAGTAGTCCTAGGGACACACTGTTTAAAAGCACTTTCATTGAGAGATGTTGCCAATCTTCTAAGAAATTACGAGTTTCCGAAATACCAGCAAATATTTTTTCACCCAATCTTGATGATACGTGGTGGTAATGATCAGTACAAAAATCCCACTTGGCTCACCAAATTTTGTTCTTCTAGGTTGAAGCTTTCGTCTAGAGTAGTAGTGTTATATTTATGTTTCCCTCTGTTCTCTCTGATTTAGATAGATGAATTTGGAACTCTAAATAAAACATGGTTTGTAGTAGCTCTTTGACACTTGACAAAATAAAGGAGTTCTCAGTTTTGTCTCTATGGTGTGTTTCCTCTTCAAGTAGCTCTAGGCACAGAGTGTGAAAAAGCACTTTCATTGAGAAGGGTTGCAAAGCTTCTACGAAATTACGAGTTTCCGAAACACCAGCAAATATTTTTACACCCAATCTTGATGATACCTGGTGGTAATTAACATTACACAAATCCCACTTGCCTCACCAAATTGTGTTCTTCTAGGTTGAAGCGTTCGTCTACAGTAGCATTTTTTATATTTAGGTTTCCCTCTGTTCTCTCCTATTTAGATAGATGAATTTGGAACTCTAAATCCAACATGGTTTGTAGTAGCTCTTTGACACTTGACAAAATAAAGGAGTTCTCAGTTTTGTCTCTATGGTTAGTTTCCTTTTCAAGTAGCCCTAGGTACAGATTGTGGAAAAGCACTTTCATTGAGAGGGGTTGCCAAGCTTCTAAGAAATTATGCGTTTCCGAAATACCAGCAAATATTTTTTCACCCAATCTTGATGATATGGGGTTTTAATTATCAGTACACAAATCCACTTGGCTCACCAAATTATGTTCTTCTAAGTTGAAGCGTTCGTCTACGGAGGCAGTTTTTATATTTAGGTTTCCCTCTGTTCTCTCCTATTTAGATCGATGAATTTGGAACTCTTATTCCAACATGGTTTGTAGTAGCTCTTTGAAACTTGACAAAATAAAGGATTTCTCAGTTTTGTTTCTATGGTGTGTTTCCTCTTCAAGTAGCCCTAGGCACAGGCTGTGAAAAAGCACTTTCATTGAGAGGTGTTGCCAAGCTTCTAAGAAATTACGAGTTTCCGAAACACCAGCAAATATTTTTACACCCAATCTTAATGATACCTGGTGGTAATTAACATTACACAAATCAAACTTGCCTCACCAAATTGTGTTCTTCTAGGTTGAAGCGTTCGTCTACAGTAGCATTTTTTATATTTAGGTTTCCCTCTGTTCTCTCCTATTTAGATAGATGAATTTGGAACTCTAAATCCAACATGGTTTGTAGTAGCTCTTTGACATTTGACAAAATAAAGGAGTTCTCAGTTTTGTCTCTATGGTTTGTTTCCTCTTCAAGTAGCCCTAGGCACAGATTGTGGAAAAGCACTTTCATTGAGAGGGGTTGCCAAGCTTCTAAGAAATTACGAGTTTCCGAAATACAAGCAAATATTTTTTCACCCAATCTTGATGATATGGGGTTTTAATTATCAGTACACAAATCCACTTGGCTCACCAAATTATGTTCTTCTAAGTTGAAGTGTTCGTCTACGGAGGCAGTTTTTATATTTAGGTTTCCCTCTGTTCTCTCCTATTTGATCGATGAATTTGGAACTCTTATTCCAACATGGTTTGTAGTAGCTCTTTGAAACTTGACAAAATAAAGGATTTCTCAGTTTTGTTTCTATGGTGTGTTTCCTCTTCAAGTAGCCCTAGGCACAGGCTGTGAAAAAGCACTTTCATTGAGAGGTGTTGCCAAGCTTCTAAGAACTTACGAGTTTCCGAAACACCAGCAAATATTTTTACACCCAATCATGATGATACGTGGTGGTAATTATCAATACACAAATCCCATTTGGCTCACCAATTTTTGTTCTTCTAGGTTGAAGCGTTTGTCTACAGTAGCAGTTTTAATATTTAGGTTTCCCTCTGTTCTCTCTAATTTACATAGATGAATTTAGAACTCCAAATCCAACATGTTTTGTAGTAGCTCCTTGACACATGACAAAATAAAGTAGTTCTCAGTTTTGTCTCTATGGTTTGTTTCCTCTTCAAGTAGCCCTAGGCACAGATTGTGGAAAAGCACTTATATTGAGAGGGTTTGCCAAGCTTCTAAGAAATCAGGAGTTTCCGAAACACCAGCAAATATTTTTTCACCCAATCTTGATGATACGTTTAGGTAATGATCAGTACACAAATCCCACTTGGCTCACCAAACTTTTTTCTTCTAGTTTGAAGCGTTCGTCTACAGTGGCAGTTTGAATATTTAGGTTTCCCTCTGTTCTCTCCTATATAGATAGATGAATTTGGAACTCTAAATCCAACTTTGTTGGTAGTAGCTTTTTGACACTTGACAAAATAAAGGAGTTCTCAGTTTTGTGTCTATGGTTTGTTTTCCTCTTCAAGTAGCCCTAGGCACAGATTGTGGAAAAGCACTTTCATTGAGATGGTTGCCAAGCTTCTAAGAAATTACGATTTTCTGAAATACCAGCAAATATCTTTTCACAAATCTTAATGATACGTGGTGGTAATTATCAGTACACAAATACTACTTGGCTCACCAAGTTATGTTCTTCTAGGTTGAAGCATTCGTCTACAGTAGCAGTTTTTATATTTACGTTTCCCTCTGTTCTCTCCTATTTAGATAGATGAATTTGGAACTCTAAATCCAACATGGTTTGTAGTAGTTCTTTGAAACTTCACAAACTAAAGGAGTTCTCAGTTTTTTCTGTATGGTTTGTTTCCTCTTCAAGTAGCCCTTGTCACAGACTATGGAAAAGCTCTTGCATTGAGAGGGGTTGCCAAGCTTCTAGAAATTACGAGTTTCTGAAATACCAGCAAATATTTTTTCACCCAATCTTGATGATACGTGGTGGTAATGATCAGTACACAAATCCCACTTGGCTCACCAAATTTTGTTTTCTAGGTTGAAGCGTTCATCTACAGTAGCAGTTTTAATATTTAGGTTTCACTCTGTTCTCTCTAATTTACATAGATGAATTTGGAACTCTAAATCCAACATGTTTTGTAGTAGCTCTTTGACATTTGGACAAAATAAAGTAGATCTCAGTTTTGTCTCTATGATTTGTGTCCTCTTCAAGTAGCCCTAGGCACAGATTGTGGAAAAGCACTTATATTGAGAGGGGTTGCCAAGCTTCTATGAAATAACGAGTTTCCGAAACACCAGCAAATATTTTTTCACCCTATCTTGATGATACGTATTGGAAATGATCAGTACACAAATCCCACTTGGCTCACCAAACTTTTTTCTTCTAGTTTGAAGCGTTCGTCTACAGTGGCAGTTTTAATATTTAGGTTTCCCTCTGTTCTCTCCTATATAGATAGATGAATTTGGAACTCTAAATCCAACTTGGTTTGTAGTAGCTCTTTGACACTTGACAAAATAAAGGAGTTCTCAGTTTTGTCTCTATGGTTTGTTTCCTCTTCAAGTAGCCCTAGGCACAGATTGTGGAAAAGCACGTTCATTGAGATGGTTGCCAAGCTTCTAAGAAATAACGAGTTTCCGAAACACCAGCAAATATTTTTTCACCCAATCTTGATGATACGTTTTGGTAATGAACAGTACATAAATCCCACTTGGCTCACCAAACTTGTTTCTTCTAGTTTGAAGCGTTCGTCTACAGTGGCAGTTTTAATATTTAGGTTTCCCTCTGTTCTCTCCTATTTAGATAGATGAATTTTGAACTCTAAATCCAACATGGTTTGTAGTAGCTCTTTGAAACTTGACAAAATAAAGGAGTTGTCAGTTTTTTTTCTATGGTTTGTTTCCTCTTCAAGTAGCCCTAGGCACAGACTTTGGAAAAGCACTTTCATTGAGAGGGGTTGCCAAGCTTCTAAGATATTACGAGATTCCGAAATACCAGCAAATATTTTTTCACACAATCTTGATGATACGTGGTGGTAATTATCAATACACAAATCCCACTTGGATCACCAAATTGTGTTCTTCTAGGTGGAAACGTTTGTCTACAGTAGCAGTTTTTATATTTAGGTTTCCCTCTGTTCTCTCCTATTGATATAGATGAATTTGAAACTTTAAATCCAACATGTTTTGTAGTAGTTCTTTGAAACTTGACAAAATAAAGGCGTTCTCAGTTTTGTCTCTATCGTTTGTTTAGTCTTCAAGTAGCCCTAGGCACAGTCTGTGGAAAAGCACTTTCACTGAGCCGGGTTGCCAACTTCTAAGAAATAACCAGTTTCCGAAATACCAGCAAATATTTTTTCGCCCAATCTTGATGATACTTGGTGGTAATGATCAGTTCCCAAATCCCACTTGGCTCACCAAACTTTTTTCTTCTAAGTTGAAGCGTTCGTCTACAGTAGCAGTTTTTATATTTAGGTTTCCCTCTGTTCTCTCCTATATAGGTAGATGAATTTGGAACTGTAATCCAACATGGTTTGTAGTAGCTCTTTGAAACTTGACCAAATCGTAGTTCTCAGTTTTGTCTCTATGATTTGTTTCCTCTTTAAGTAGCCCTAAGAAGAGACTGTGGAAAAGCACTTTCATTGTGAGGGGTTGCCAAGCTTCTAAGAATAACCAGTTTCCGAAACACCAGCAAATATTTTTACACCCAATCATGATGATACGTGGTGGTAATTATCATTACACAAATCCCACTTGGCTCACCAATTTTTGTTCTTCTAGCTTGAAGAGTTCGTCTACAGTAGCAGTTTTAATATTTAGGTTTCCCTCTGTTCTCTCTAATTTACATAGATGAATTTGGAACTCCAAATCCAACATGGTTTGTAGAAGCTCTTTGACACTTGACAAAATAAAGTAGTAATCAGTTTTGTCTCTATGGTTTGTTTCCTCTTCAAGTAGCCCTAGGCACAGATTGTGGAAAAGCACTTATATTGAGAGGGGTTGCCAAGCTTCTAAGAAATAAGGAGTTTCCGGAACACCAGCAAATATTTTTTCACCCAATCTTGATGATACGTTTTGGTAATGATCAGTACACAAATCCCACTTGGCTCACCAAACTTTTTTCTTCTAGTTTGAAGCGTTCGTCTACAGTGGCAGTTTTAATATTTAGGTTTCCCTCTGTTCTCTCTTATATAGATAGATGAATTTGGAACTCTAAATCCAACGTGGTTGGTAGTAGCTCTTTGACACTTGACAAAATAAAGAAGTTCTCAGTTTTGTCTCTATGGTTTGTTTCCTCTTCAAGTAGCCCTAGGCACAGATTGTGGAAAAGCACTTTCATTGAGATGGTTGCCAAGCTTCTATGAAATTAAGAGTTTCCGAAATACCAGCAAATATTTTTTCACCCAATCTTGATGATACGTGGTGGTAATTATCAGTACACAAATCCCACTTGGCTCACCAAATTGTATTCTTCTAGGTTGAAGCGTTAGTCTACAGAGGCCATTTTTATATTTAGGTTTCCCTCTGGTCTCTCCTATCTAGATAGATGAATTTGGAACTCTAAATCCAACATGTTTTGTAGTAGTTCTTTGAAACTTGACAAAGTAAAGGAGTTCTCAGTTTTGTCTCTATAGTTTCTTTTCTCTTCAAGTAGCCCTAGGCACAGACTGTGGAAAAGCACTTTCATTGAGAGGGGTTGCCAATCTTCTAAGAAATAACCAGTTTCCGAAATACCAGCAAATATTTTTTCACCAAATCTTGATGATACTTGGTGGTAATGATCAGTTCAAAAATCCCACTTGGCTAGCCAAACTTTTTTCTTCTAGGTTGAATCGTTCGTCTACAGTAGCAGTTTTTATATTTAGGTTTCCCAATGTTCTCTCCTAAATAGATAGATGAATTTGGAACTGTAATCCAACATGGTTTGTAGTAGCTCTTTGAAACTTGACCACATCGTAGTTCTCAGTTTTGTCTCTATGATTTGTTTCCTCTTTAAGTACCCCTAAGCAGAGACTGTGGATAAGCACTTTCATTGTGAGGGGTTGCCAAGCTTCTAAGAAATTACGAGTTTCTGAAATAACAGAAAATATTTTTTCACCCAATCTTGATGATACGTGGTGGTATTTATCAGTGCACATATCCCACTTGGCTAACCAAATTGTGTTCTTCTAGGTTGAAGCGTTCGTCTACAGTAGCAGTTTTTATATTTAGGTTTCACTCTGTTCTCTCCTATATAGATAGATGAATTTCGAACTCTAAATCCAACATGGTTTGTAGTAGCTCTATGAAACTTGACAAAATACAGGAGTTCTCAGTTTTGTCTCTATGGTTTGTTTCCTCTTCAAGTAGCACTAGGAACAGACTGTGGAAAAGCAATTTCATTGAGAGTTGTTGCCAAGCTTCTAAGAAATAATGACTTTCCAAAATACCAGAAAATATTTTTTCACCCAATCTTGATGATACTTGGTGGTAATGATCAGTACACAAATCCCCCTTGGTTCACCAAATTTTGTTTTTCTAGGTTGAAGCGTTCTTCTACAGTTGCAGTTTTTATATTTAGGTGTCAGCCTGTTCTCTCCTATATAGAGAGATGAATTTGGAACTCTAAATCCAACATGGTTTGTAGTAGCTCTTTGAAACATGACAAAATAAAAAAAGTTCTCACTTTTGTCTCTATGGTTTGTTTCCTCTTCACTTAGCCCAAGGCACAGACTGAGGAAAAGCACTTTCATTGAGAGGGGTTGCCAAGCTTCTAAGAAATAAACGAGTTTCCAAAATACTAGCAAATATTTTTTCACCCAAACTTGATGATACTTGGTGGTAATGATCAGTACACAAATCGCACTTGGCTCACCAAATTTTGTTCTTCTAGGTTGAAGCGTTCGTCTACAGTAGCAGTTTGTATATTTAGGTTTCCCCACTGTTCTCTCCTACATAGATAGATGAATTTGGAACTCTAAATCCAAAATGGTTTTTAGTAGCTCTTTGAAACTTGACAAAATAGTAGTTCTCAGTTTTGTCTCTATGATTTGTTTCCTCTTCAAGTAGCCCTAAGCAGAGACGGTGGAAAAGTACTTTCATTGAAAGGGGCTGCGAAGCTTCCAAGAAATTACGAGTCTCCGAAATACCAGCAAATATATTTACACCCAATCTTGATTAAACGTGGTGGTAATGATCAGTACACAAGTCCCACTTGGCTCGACAAATTTTGTTCTTCTAGTTTGAAGCGTTCGTTTACAATAGCAGTTTATATTTTTAGGTTTCCCTCTGTTCTCTCCTATATAGATAGATGAATTTGGAACTCTAAATCCAACATGGTTTGTAGTATCTCTTTGAAACTTGACAAAAAAAGGAGTTCTCAGTTTTGTCTCTATGGTTTGTTTCCAATTCAAGTAGCCCTAGGCACAGACTGTGGAAAAGCACTTTCATTGAAAGGGGTTGCCAAGCTTCCAAGAAAAAACGAGTTTTCCGAAATACCAGCAAATATTTTTTCACCCAATCAGGATGATACGTGGTGAAAATACAAGTACACAAATCCCACTTGGCTCACCGAATTTTGTTCTTCTAGGGTGAAGTGTTCGTTAACAGTAGCAGTTTTTATTTTTAGGTTTCACTCTGTTCTCTCCTATATAGATAGATGAATTTGGATCTCTAAATCCAACATGGTTTGTAGTAGCTCTTTGAAACTTGACAATAAAAAGTAGATCACAGTTTTGTCTCTATGGTTTGTTTCCTCTTCAAGTAGCCCTAGGCACAGACTGTGGAAAAGCACTTTCACTGAGAGGGGTTGCTTAGCTTCTAAGAAATAACGATTGTCCGAACTACCAGCAAATATTTTTTCACCCCAATCTTGATGATACGTGGTGGAAATACAAGTACACATATCCCACTTGGCTCACCAAATTTTGTTTTTCTAAGTTGAGGCGTTCGTCTACAGTAGCAATTCTTATATTTAGGTTTCCCTGTGTTCTCTCCTATATAGATAGATGAATTTGGAACTCTAAATCCAACATGGTTGTAGTAGGTCTTTGAAACTTGACAAAATAAAGTAGTTCTCAGTTTTGTCTCTATGGTTTGTTTCGTCTTCAAGTAGCCCTAAGCAGAGACTGTGGAAAAGCACTTTCATTGAAATGGGTTGCCAAGCTTCCAAGAAATTACGAGTTTCCGAATTACCAGCAAATATTTTTTTACCCAATCTTGATGATTCTTGGTTGTAATATTCGGAACAAAAAATCAGACTTGACACACCACATTTTGTTCTTCTAGTTTGAAGCATTCGTGTACATAGCAGTCTATATTTTTAGGTTTCCCTCTGTTCTCTCCTATATAGATAGATGAATTTGGTACTCTAAATCCAACATGGTTTTTAGTAGCTCTTTGAACCTTGACAAAAAATAGTAGTTCTCAGTTTTGTCTCTATGGTTTGTTTCCTCTTCAGGTAGCCCTAAGCAGAGACTGTGGAAAAGCACTTTCATTGAAAGGGGTTGCCAAGCTTCTAAGAAATAAAGAGTTTCCGAAATACCAGCAAATATTTTTTCACCCAATTGATGATACTTGGTGGTAATGGTCAGTACAAAAATCCCACTTGGCTCACCAAATTGTGTTCTTCAAGGTTGAAGCGTTCGTCTACAGCAGCAGTTTTGATATGTAGGTTTCACTCTGTTCTCTCTTATATAGATAGATGAATTTGGTACTCTAAATCCAACATGGTTTGTAGTAGCTCTTTGAAACTTGACAAAATACAGGAGTTCTCAGTTTTGTCTCTATGGTTTGTTTGCTCTTCAAGTAGCCCAAGGCACAGACTGTGGAAAAGCACTTTCATTGAAAGGGGTTGCCAAGCTTCCAAGAAATAAGGAGTTTCAGAAATACCAGCAAATATTTTTTCACCCAATCTTGATGATATTTGGTGGTAATGATCGGTAAACCAATCCTACTTGGCTCACCAAATTTTTTTCTTCTAGATTGAAGCGTTCATCTACAGTAGCAGTTTTATATTTAGGTTTCCCACTGTTCTCTCCTACATAGATAGATGAATTTGGAACTCTAAATCCAAAATGGTTTTTAGTAGCTCTTTGAAACTTGACAAAATAGTAGTTCTCAGTTTTGTCTCTATGATTTGTTTCCTCTTCAAGTAGCCCTAAGCAGAGACGGTGGAAAAGTACTTTCATTGAAAGGGGCTGCCAAGCTTCCAAGAAATTACGAGTCTCCGAAATACCAGCAAATATATTTACAGCCAATCCTGATGAAACGTGGTGGTAATGATCAGTACACAAGTCCCACTTGGCTCGCCAAATTTTGTTCTTCTAGGTTGAGGCGTTCGCTTACAGTAGCAGTTTTTATTTTTAGGTTTCACTCTGTTCTCTCCTATATAGATTGATGAATTTGGAACTCTAAATCCAAAATGGTTTTTAGTAGCTCTTTGAAACTTGACAAAATAAAGGAGTTCTCAGTTTTTTCTCTATGCTTTGTTTCCTCTTGAAATAGCCCGAGGCACAGACTGTGGAAAAGCACTTTTATTGGGAGGGGTTGCCAAGCTAATAAGAAATAACGAGTTTCCGAAATTGCAGCAAATATTTTTTCACCCAATGTTGATGATACTTGGTGGTATTGATCAGTACAAAAATCCCACTTGGCTCACCAAATTGTGTTCTTCTAGGTTGAAGCGTTCGTTTACAGCAGCAGTTTTTATATGTAGGTTTCACTCTGTTCTCTCTTATATAGATAGATGAATTTGGAACTCTAAATCCAACAGGGTTTGTAGTAGCTCTTTGAAACTTCACAAAATAAAGGAGTCCTCAGTTTTGTCTCTATGGTTTGTTTGCTCTTCAAGTAGCCCGAGGCACAGACTGTGGAAAAGCACTTTTATTTAGAGGGGTTGCCAAGCTAATAAGAAATAACGAGTTTCTGAAATACCAGCAAATATTTTTTCACCCAATCTTGATGATACTTGGTGGTATTGATCAATACAAAAATCCCACTTGCGTCACCAAATTTTGTTCTTCTGGGTTGAAGCGTTCGTCACCAGTAGCAGTTTTTATATTTAGGTTTCACTCTGTTTTTCCCTATATAGATAGATGAATTTGGAACTCTAAATGCAACATGGTTTGTAGAAGCTCTTTGAAACTTGACAAAATAAAGGAGTTCTCAGTTTTCTCTGGATGGTTTGTTTCCTCTTCAAGTAGCCCTAGGCACAGACTGTGGAAAAGCACTTTCATTGAGAGGGGTTGCCAAGCTTCTAGGAAATAACGAGTTTTCGAAATACCAGCAAATATTTTTTCAACCAATCTTGTTGATATTGGTAGTAATGATCGATAAACAAATCCTACTTAGCTCACCAAATTTTGTTCTTCTAGGTTGAAGCGTTCGTCTATAGTAGCAGTTTTTATTTTAGGTTTCACTCTGTTCTCTTCTATATAGATAGATGAATTTGGAACTCTAAATTCAACATGGTTTGTAGTAGCTCTTTGAAACTTGACAAAATAGAGGAGTTCTCAGTTTTGTCTCTATGGTTTGTTTCCTCTTCACTTAGCCCAAGGGACAGACTGTGGAAAAGCACTTTCATTGAGAAGGGTTGCCAAGCTTCTAAGAAATAACCAGTTTCCGAAATACCAGCAAATATTTTTTCACCCAATCTTGATGATACTTGGTGGTAATGATCAGTACACCAATCCCACTTGACTCACCAAATTTTGTTATTCTAGGTTGAAGCATTCTTCCACAGTAGCAGTTTTTATGTTTAGATTTCCCTCTGTTCTCACCTATATAGATAGATAAATTTGGAACTCTAAATCCAACATGGTTTGTATTAGCTCATTGAAACTTGACAAAAAAAAAGTAGTTCTAAGTTTAGTCTCTATGGTGTGTTTCCTCTTCAAGTAGCCCTAAGGAGAGATTCTGGAAAAGCACTTTCATTGAAAGGGGTTGCCAAGTTTCCAAGAAATTACTAGTTTCCGAAATACCAGCAAATAGTTTTTCACCCAAATTGATGATACGTGGTGGTAATGACAAGTACACAAATCCCACTTGGCTCACCAAATTTTGTTCATCTAGGTTTAAGCGTTGGTCTACATTAGGAGTTTATATATTTGGGTTTCACTCTGTTCTCTCCTATATAGATAGATGAATTTGGAACTCTAAATCCAACATGTTTTGTAGTAGCTCTTTTAAAATTGACAAAACAAATTAGTTCTCAGTTTTGGCTCTATGATTTGTTTCTTCTTCAAGTAGCCCTAAGCAGAGACTGTGGAAAAGCACTTTCATTGAAAGGAGTTGCCAAGCTTCCAAGAAAGTACGAGTTTCCGAAATTCCAGCAAAATTTTTTCACAAAATCTTGATGATACGTGGTGGTAATGACAAGTACACAAACCCCACTTGGCTCACCAAATTTTGTTCTTCTAGGTTGAAGCATTCGTCTACAGAGGCAGTTTTTATATTTAGGTTTCCCTCTGTTCTCTCCTATATAGATAGATGAATTTTGAACTCTAAATCCAACATGGTTTGTAGTAGCTCTTTGAAACTTGACAAATTAAAGGAGTTCTAGTTTTGTCTCTATGGTTTGTTTCCTCTTCAAGTAGCCCTAGGCACAGAATGTGGAAAAGCACTTTCCTTGAGAGAGGATGCCAAGTTTCTAAGAAATAAAAAGTTTCCGAAATACCAGCAAATATTTTTTCACTCAATCTTGATGATCCGTGGTTGCAAGGATCAGTACACAAATGCCACTTGGCTCACCAAATTTTGTTCTTGTATGTTGAAGCGTTCGTTTACAGTAGTAGTTTACATTTTTAGGTTTCCCTCTGTTCTCTCCTATATAGATAGATGAATTTGGAACTCTGAATCCAACATGGTTTGTAGTAGCTTTTTGAAATGAGACAAAAAATAGTAGTTCTCAGTGTTGTCTCTATGTTTTTTTCCTCTTCAAGTAGCCCTAAGAGGATACTGTGGAAAAGCACTTTCATTGAAAGTGGGTGCCAAGCTTCCAAAAAATTATGAGTTACCGAAATACCAGGAAATATTTTTTCACCCAATTGATCATCCATCCTGGTAATGACAAGTACACTAATCCCACTTGGCTCACCAAATTTTGTTCGTCTAGGTTTAAGCGATGGTCTACATTAGCAGTTTTTATATTTAGGTTTCACTCTGTTCTCTCCTATATAGATAGATGAATTTGGAACTCTAAATCCAACATGTTTTGTAGTAGCTCTTTGAAACTTGACAAAACAAATTAGTTCTCAGTTTTGTCTCTATGATTTGTTTCTTCTTCAAGTAGCCCTAAGCAGAGACTGTGGAAAAGCACTTTCATTGAAAGGAGTTGCCAAGCTTCCAAGAAATTACGAGTTTCTGAAAAACCAGCAAAATTTTTTCACAAAATCTTCATGATACGTGGTGGTAATGACAAGTACACAAATCCCACTTGGCTCACCAAATTTTGTTCTTCTAGGTTGAAGCGTTCGTTTTCAGTAGCAGTTTTTAATTTTAGGATTCACTTTGATGTCTCCTATATAGATAGATGAATTTGGAACTCTAAATCCAACATGGTTTGTAGTAGGTCTTTGAAACTTGACAAAATAAAGGAGTTCTCAGCTCTGTCTCTATGGTTTGTTTCCTCTTCATGTAGCCCTAAGCACAGACTGTGGAAAAGCACTTTCATTGAGAGGGGTTGCCAAGCTTCTAAAAAATAACGAGTTTCCGAAATACCAGTAAATATTTTTTCGCACAATCTTGATGATACTTGGTGGTAATGATCAGTACACAAATCCCACTTGGCTCACCAAATTTTGTTCTTCTAGGCTGAAGCTTTCATCTACAATAGCAGTTTTTATGTTTAAGTTACCCTCTGTTCTCTCCTATATAGATAGATGAATTTGGAACTCTAAATCCAACATGGTTTGTAGTAGCTCCTTGAAACTTGACAAAAAAAAAAGTAGTTCTCAGTTTTGTCTCTATGGTTCGTTTCCTCTTCAAGTAGCCCTAAGCAGAGACTGTGTAAAAGCACTTTCATTGAAAGGGGTTGCCAAGCTTACAAGAAATTACGAGTTTCCAAAATACCAGGAAATATTTTTTCACCCAATCTTGATGATACGTTTTGGTAATGATCAGTACAGAAATCCCACTTGGCTCACCAAATTGTGTTATTCTAGGTTGAAGGGGTCGTCTACAGTAGCAGGTTTTATATGTAGGTTTCACTCTGTTCTCTCTTATATTGATAGATGAATTTGGAACTCTCAATCCAACATAATGTATAGTAGCTCATTGAAACTTGACAAAATAAAGGAGTTCTCAGTTTTTTCGCTATGGTTTGTTTCCTCTTCAAGTAGCTCTAGGCACAAACTGTGGAAAAGCAATTTCATTGAAATGGGTTGCCAAGCTTCCAAGAAATAACGAGTTTCCGAAATATTAGAATATATTCTTTCACGCAATCTTGATGATACTTGGTGGTAATGATCAGTACACAAATCCCACTTGGCTCACCAAATTTTGTTCTTCTAGGTTGAAGCGTTCGTCTACAGTAGCAGTTTTTATGTTTAGGTTTCCCACTGTTCTCTCCTATATCGATAGATGAATTTGGAACTCTAAATCCAACATGGTTTGTAGTAGCTTTTTGAAACGTGACAAAAAGAAAAGGAATTCTCAGTTTTGTCTCTATGGTTTGTTTCCTCTTCAAGTAGCCCTAAGCAGAGACTGTGGAAAAGCACTTTCATTGAAAGGGGTTGCCAATCTTTTAAGAAATTACAAGTTTCCGAAATACCAGCAAATATTTTTTCACCTAATCTTGATGATACTTGGTGGTAATGATCTGTTCAAATCCCACTTGGCTCACAAAATTTTGTTCTTCTAGTTTGAAGCGTTCGCATACAGTAGCAGTTTATATTTTTAGGTTTCACTCTGTTCTCTCCTATATAGATAGATGAATTTGGAACTCTAAATCCAACATGGTTTGTAGTACCTCTTTGAAACTTAACAAAATAAAGGATTTCTCAGTTTTGTCTCTATGGCTTGTTTCCTCTTCATGTAGCCCTAGGCACAGACTGTTGAAAAGCACTTTCAATGAAAGGGGTTGCCAAGCTTCCAAGAAATTACAAGTTTCCGAAATACCAGAAAATATTATACCACCAAATCTTGATGATACTTGGTGGTAATAATCGGTACACAAATCCCACTTGACTCACAAAATTTTGTTCTTCTAGTTTGAAGCGTTCGCATACAGTAGCAGTTTTTATTTTTAGGTTTCACTTTGTTCTCTCCTATAGAGATAGATGAATTTGGAACTCTAAATCCAACATGGTTTGTAGTAGCTCTTTGAAACTTGGCAAAATAAAGTAGTTCTCAGTTTTGTCTCTATGGTTTGTTTCCTCTTCAGGTAGCCCTAGGCACAGACTGTGGAAAAGCACTTTCATTGAGAGGGGTTGCCAAGCTTCTAAGAAATAATGAGTTTCCGAAATACCAGCAAATATTTTTTCACCTAATTTTCAAGATACTTGGTGGTAATGATCTGTACAAATCCCACTTGGCTCACCAAATTTTGTTCTTCTATGTTGAAGCGTTCATCTACAGTAGCAGTTTTTATATTTAGGTTTCACTCTGTTCTCTCCTATATAGATAGATGAATTTGGAACTCAAATTCCAACATGTTTTGTAGTAGCTCTTTGAAACTTGACAAAATAAAGGAGTTCTCAGTTTTGTCTCTATGGTTTGTTTCCTCTTCAAGTAGCCCTAGGCACAGACTGTGGAAAAGCACTTTCATTGAGAGGGGTTGCCAAGCTTCTAAGAAATTTCGAGTTTCCGAAATAACAGCAAATATTTTTTCACCCAATCTTGATGATACATGGTGGTAATGATCAGTACACAAATCCCACTTGGCTCACCAAATTTAGTTCTTCTAGGTTGAAGCGTTCGTCTAGAGTAGCATTTTTTATATTTATGTTTCCCTCTGTTCTCTCCTATTTAGATAGATGAATTTGGAGCTCTATATCCAACATGGTTTTTAGTAGCTCTTTGACACTTGACAAAATAAAGGAGTTCTCAGTTTTGTCTCTATGGTGTTTTTCCTCTTCAAGTAGCCGTAGGCACAGAGTGTGAAAAAGCACTTTCATTGAGAGGGGTTGCAAAGCTTCTAAGAAATTAGGAGTTTCCAAAACACCAGCAAATATTTTTACACCCAATCTTGATGATACCTGGTGGTAATTAACATTACACAAATCCCAATTGGCTCACCGAATTGTGTTCTTCTAGGTTGAAGCGTTCGTGTACAGTAGCAGTTTTTATATTTACGTTTCACTCTGTTCTCTCCTATTTAGATAGATGATTTTGGAACTCTAAATCCAACATGGTTTGTAGTAGCTCTTTGAAACTTGACAAAATAAAGGAGTTCTCAGATTTGTCTCGATGGTTTGTTTCCTCTTCAAGTAGCCCTAAGCACAGACTGTGACAAATCATATTCATTGAGAGTGGTTGCCAAGCTTCTAAGAAATAACCAGTTTCCGAAATCCCAGCAAATATTTTTTCACCCAATCTTGATGATACTTGGTGGTAATGATCAGTACACAAATACCACTTGGCTCACCAAATTATGTTCTTCTAGGTTGAAGCGTTCGTCTACAGAGGCAGTTTTTATATTTAGGTTTCCCTCAGTTCTCTTCTATTTAGATAGATGAATTTTGAACTCTAAATCCAACATGGTTTGTAGTAGCTCTTTGAAACTTGACAAAATAAAGGAGTTTTCAGTTTTTTTTCTATGGTTTGTTTCCTCTTCAAGTAGCCCTAGGCACAGATTGTGGAAAAGTACTTTCATTGAGAGGGGTTGCCAAGCTTCTAAGAAATTACGAGATTCCGAAATACCAGCAAATATTTTTTCACACAATCTTGATGATACGTGGTGGTAATTATCAGTACACAAATCCCACTTGGATCACCAAATTGTGTTCTTCTAGGTGGAAACGTTTGTCTACAGTAGCAGTTTTTATATTTAGGTTTCCCTCTGTTCTCTCCTATTGATATAGATGAATTTGAAACTTTAAATCCAACATGTTTTGTAGTAGTTCTTTGAAACTTGACAAAATAAAGGCGTTCTCAGTTTTGTCTCTATCGTTTGTTTAGTCTTCAAGTAGCCCTAGGCACAGTCTGTGGAAAAGCACTTTCACTGAGCGGGGTTGCCAAGCTTCTAAGAAATAACCAGTTTCCGAAATACCAGCAAATATTTTTTCACCCAATCTTGATGATACTTGGTGGTAATGATCAGTTCCCAAATCCCACTTGGCTCACCAAACTTTTTTCTTCTAAGTTGAAGCGTTCGTCTACAGTAGCAGTTTTTATATTTAGGTTTCCCTCTGTTCTCTCCTATATAGGTAGATGAATTTGGAACTGTAATCCAACATGGTTTGTAGTAGCTCTTTGAAACTTGAACAAATCGTAGTTCTCAGTTTTGTCTCTATGATTTGTTTCCTCTTTAAGTAGCCCTAAGAAGAGACTGTGGAAAAGCACTTTCATTGTGAGGGGTTGCCAAGCTTCTAAGAATAACCAGTTTCCGAAACACCAGCAAATATTTTTACACCCAATCATGATGATACGTGGTGGTAATTATCATTACACAAATCCCACTTGGCTCACCAATTTTTGTTCTTCTAGCTTGAAGAGTTCGTCTACAGTAGCAGTTTTAATATTTAGGTTTCCCTCTGTTCTCTCTAATTTACATAGATGAATTTGGAACTCCAAATCCAACATGGTTTGTAGAAGCTCTTTGACACTTGACAAAATAAAGTAGTAATCAGTTTTGTCTCTATGGTTTGTTTCCTCTTCAAGTAGCCCTAGGCACAGATTGTGGAAAAGCACTTATATTGAGAGGGGTTGCCAAGCTTCTAAGAAATAAGGAGTTTCCGGAACACCAGCAAATATTTTTTCACCCAATCTTGATGATACGTTTTGGTAATGATCAGTACACAAATCCCACTTGGCTCACCAAACTTTTTTCTTCTAGTTTGAAGCGTTCGTCTACAGTGGCAGTTTTAATATTTAGGTTTCCCTCTGTTCTCTCTTATATA